>NC_040030.1:15439013-15451226 GCF_000972845.2 Larimichthys crocea
ATGTAAAGAATCTTGGAGTTGTTTTTGATCAGGATTTGTCCTTTAACGTCCATATAAAACAAATCTCGAGGACTGCATTCTTCCACTTACGTAACATCGCCAAAATCAGACACATTGTCTCTCAAGTGGATGCAGAAAAACTAGTCCACGCATTTGTTACTTCTAGGCTGGACTATTGTAACTCTTTGTTATCAGGCTGCTCATAAGTCTCTTAGGACTTTGCAGTTAATTCAGAATGCTGCTGCACGTGTTCTGACAGGAACCAAGATCAAGAGATCACATCTCTCCCATTTTGGCTTCCTTGCATTGGCTACCTTTAAATCTAGAATAGATTTTAAATTCTTCTCCTTACTTACAATCTTCATGGTCAGGCACCATCTTATCTAAAAGAGCTCATGGTACCTTACTCTCCCCCCCCCCCCCCCCCCCCATTACCACCACCACTTCACCTCACTTGAACCGAGGGTCTAGGACAGGGTGTCACTCCCTGTACAGATGTTAAAGCCCTCAGAGGCAATGTACTTTGTGACTTTGGCTATACAAATTTGATTTGACTAGATTTGATATGTCTCTGAGACAAGGTTGACACTGACTTACAGTCCCTGATGGTTCATACACAGTTTGATTTTCACATGGGTTCACTTCAGTTCTAGTTTTGAACTCACCGTGTTGTCTTCAGGTGGTCTCTGGTTCCCTGGAAAATAAAGCACAGAGTAACATTTCAGCTCTAAACTTACAGTTTGTGTCATCAGTCTGAACAATGTTGCTCTGAATTTTCTCACCTCGAGCTGTGATGAGAAGAACAGTGATCACAGTAATTAGGAGGAGTTCAGCCACACGCATACCAACATGATGTAGTCCAGAACAGAACAATCTGCACGACTGGGGTCAGAAAATAACGTCAGTCAAGAAAGTTATGATCAAAAACCAGAAGCACAAACGTGTGTTTAGCACAAGAGGCTGTGAAAAGTCCCAAAAACTGCAGTTCCTCAAACGTCCACTTGAGACTGGCTTCAAAACGAGTCACTCTCCATAAGCCCCCATGTTAAACATCCAAGATCCGCCCCGCGACCATGCAACTACATCTTAACTCCATCTACAGTGTTTATGGTGTGTATAAATACATTCAGACTCTGAGATTTGTTTCATGTTGAATACAGATGAAGAAGCTGCTTGTTTCTCACCTTCTTGTGATGTGCCACCATCGTTGTTGCTGCCCATCGTTGTTGCTGATCGTGTTCGCATCGTTGTGCTTCCATCGTTGTTGCCGCATCGTTGTTGCCTCCATCGTTGTTGCCGCCATCGTTGTTGCTGCCATCGTTGTTGCCGCCATCGTTGTTGCCTCCATCGTTGTTGCCGCCATCGTTGTTGCTGCATCACCTGAAAAATCAAAAAAGTCTGAATAGTATAATATTGCATTAAAACAAAAACCCAATAAAAAGACTGTAAACAAACAAACTGTTGAATGAAGAAAAACCTATTTCTTAAATGAGAAAGAATGATGTCATCTTCTGACTTCAAACATCAAACAAATCATCAATATAGTTTGTTCCATCAGGATGAAGTGACTTTAAACAGCTCATCATGAGCTCACCTGTTTCTCACCTGAGGTCTGACGGCTGAAGGGAAACTGCTGCACTCGTCCATTGTAAGAGAGTCATTCACGTTTAAGTGACTTGTACTTCTTTGACTCCTGCTTCTCATGGTCAAATTAACTGAGCACCTACGCTGTGATGTCTCCTTGTCTTTAACTTTACCTCCTACAGCCACTCCACTCTGTGATAACACCATCGCGACACGAGCAGGACAACGTCACCTCTCATTGTTCTCGTTTTCAGTCACTGGTGAAGAGAGTAAATTCACTTCTCACTATGTCAGAATTATTGGATGTTTTCACAGTTTGAGCTGAAAACATGATGATGGAAATACTCACTGCTAACAGGTACAGATAACCACCCTGTCTCCACGTCCTGATTCAGACTGTGTGCAGATTACGACCAGCTCTTCATCTTGTGACTTTCTTTATAACCAGAGAACGTTTCTGTGTAACACTCAGTCTGTCTGATTAGATTTGGCTTCTTCACAATCTGCCCATCTTAAACAGCTCTACTGTGTTCGTCGCTTGTTGATCATTGAAGAGCCAGTCAGTCGCTCACATTGCTCTGATTACAATCACATTTGCACAAGACAAAGTGACTTCATCTCCAACTCTGGACAACAACGTCAACAGTTTCCGCCACTGCTGCTGAAACAATGAGAAAGGAAAAAAAAAGATCAAATCTGAATCTGACTTTTCTGTGAGATTTAGTCTGATGATCATTTTAGTTTGTTCTCTAACATTTCTGGTATTTCTATATTTGTTATAAATGCATCTTACCTGTAAAGTGAAGCGCAGAATCAGAAAATGAAGACATTTGAATCCAGAATTCAACCATCGTGCTTCGTCCGTCTTCTGTCTCTTCTCGGCTGTAACTGTCACAGTCTGGAAGCTGCTGGGAGTTAAATGATGAAAGATGATCTACTTCCTCACAGCGACTCAAGTCCACACTGTGGACAGTCCCACCGACTGTTTGTGACGTTTTCTCACGGTGAAGAGGGGAAGTTGAGGTGTGAAAACTGTTAGTTTAGTTTAAATGTTGCATGAACGCAGCTTGTTTCCTTTAGATAGAGTTTGTTAGAAACAGACAGGAGTCATGGTGATGTTTGACGCACACATGAACACACAGGTGAAGAGTCAAACTCCTCGTCCACCACACTTTGACTCTTGATGTCCCCGGTGCAACATGTTGCTGCAGCAGCCTCTTCCATCTTTGCAGTCCTTTTTCAGAGAATGAACAGGAAGTGTTTTTTAGACTGTGGTTAAGAAGAGCAGCAGAGCTCTGAGCGTATATCAACTCGAGTGATGACACACGTTCATCTTTTTTACAGTCTCAGGTAAGTTAATGTAACGTTATTTAGAACAGCTGTAAAGTGGAGTGATGCATGTGTTAAAGGTCTCAGTGCCGTTATTCTCTATATCGACACTCCTGGAAGGACTCTGTCCAATCAGATTACTCGGTCTGTATAAACTGATCAAAGTACTGTAGGGAAGCGCTGGAGAGGACACATTTTTGTGGAATATCATTTATTAAAAACAAAAACAAAAAACTTGTGTTCAACCTCTCTTCTGACATCGTGTGTGCTCGCAGCAGCAGTGGCAGCGGTGCCACGAGAACCTGTGCAGCTCAGCCGAACGAGTGAAAACAACGACTCGACGTAAACCAGGAACCAAACGGACTGTTTAAAGGTCCGGTGTGTAATTCTGCAACCAAATGAACACCCCTCACCTCTTGCAAGCTAGTGGGAGAACCTAAAGCGGGTACGAAACTCGTGAAAAAACCATGAGCCTGTGTTGGTTTGTCCGTTCTGGGTACTGTAGAAAACATGGCGGACTCCGTAGAAGAGGACCCGCTCCGTCTGTAGAATAAAGTCCATTTCTGGTAACAAAATCAAACTTATGAGGAGTATTTTTCCATATTTAGCCATAAATCCTCCTAAATCTCACACACCGGACTTTAAAGAACAGAAGGAACATTTTCTTTAAAAAAACAAACAACATAAACCTTTAACGAAGGCCTTCACATGCGCCAGGAAACATCACAGACAACTTAAAGAAACAAGCAAATAAATGATGAAGAGGCACTGAAATCCACTTTCCTAGTGAGGTACAGTATCCCACACACACAACAACAGTCTTTATAATGTAATACAGCATGCGTACAGATAAACTCTCCTTTGGTCACATTAAATTAAAAAACAAAGAGTTGAACTGAGGAGGGTGCGGCGGCCGGCTGATGAGCGTCATCCATCGTTTGGCTGCTGAAACAGTTCCTGTTCATTCGGGGTGCAACTGAAGGCAAAGTGGTGTTTCGCCACCAGGAGGAGAAAGAGAGGTGAAGGAGGAGCAGGAGGAGGAGGAGTGCTTTGATTTCTGCTGAGAGGGTTTCTGGTGTGTGCTTCAGGTTTCTGCTTCCGAACTACAGTTTGTGGACGGACTGTGAAGTTCGCCATCAACGAGAGTGATCGATCACAAATACAACACCGAGTCCAAAAAAGTCTCTGATTTACAGAGTTTCCTGATGGACAGTGAAGTAAACTGTAGCTGCTGTTAGCTCAGTTTGTTTGTGAGCTCAGAGCACCGAGGGAGTGTTAGTGTTGTACCACAGGAGTTGAAGAGGGGGTTTACAGGCCCGGAGCCAGTGTCGTGCTAGAACAGGAGCTGGACAATACGTGAATTAGTATCATGGATCAGTAACGTCACTGTATCAGAACAAATACACGTGATCAGCTGTCCGTGTTTACCACGATAAATACAGATTTCTAGTTCATCAGTTTGAACATTAAACATCTCGTCTTGAAAAAAGATTTTTGGAATCGGGGTTGTACTAACGACCGCCGAACACGTCGTGATCGATCACTCAAACCCTCGTCGCGGCGTTTGTAGAAGGACCGCCCACTCAACTGACATCCCGTGAGAACGCACGAAACACGCCGTCTGATTCCCGTTTGGTTCACCGTAATAAAATCGTGCATTTTTTTTTTGAGTTGTTGAGTGACGAAACTCTGTGCGGCCTTTCTGTGAACTCTATCGCGTCACACCGTTTGTCCCGGTGTGGCGGCGACTTCTGGTGAGCTGCCGGTAAAAAACAACGAAGCATTCTGTCTTTGCAAATGAGATGATGTTTGTGTTCATTTGCATATCAAGTGACGAGGTGGAGGAGGGGGGTGAGATTCGATCACAGTGGTCACTTGAGAGGGTCCGGCTCGTAGTGGTAAGAGGCCTGGTGTGGCTGCCGCCGTGCTGCTGCTGCTGCTGGTTGTTGCCGTGGGCCACGTCGTGCGCCGCCTGGCTCGGACTGTCCTGAACCTGCTGGCTCGGGCCCTCGTAACCTTGCGCTAGCTGAGGGCCGCGTTGTTCTCCAGCCCCGGCCCGAGCGGCGGTGGCGGCGGCTGGTAGGGGTCGTTGCACCTGCCGGCTCGGTCAGAGTGTCCAGCTCATCTACCTGCGGCCCCGGAGGTTGCATGACCACCAGCTGGTCCTGGGGGATGTCCGCGGCGGCCGCAGCCAGGTTAGTGATGGACTTGGACTTGACACATTGGAAGTCCACGTGCGGCTCTTCCCTTCCTCTTTCTCCCAGGACATGCGGATGAGGGAGCTGGACGTAGTTGTAGATGACTCCGACGACCTCCAGGACGCCGCTTCACCTTTCCTTATAGGTCGGGTAGCCTGGAGAGAACAGAACGTGATCAGATTGTTGCACTTGTCCAGGTTGTACCCTGCCTCTCGCCTGAGACCCTGAGAGGATGAGCAGGTACAGAAGATGAAGATGACGTACCTTCTATCCCCAGTCGGATCTTTTCAGTCCTCTGTCCTTCGCACGGACTTGGCCACGTCTCGTTCTCACTGTACTTGAAGAAGCGGTACAGCTTGGTGCTGTAGATGACTGTGGAGAGGAAAAAAAAGAGAAACGAGTGAATCCACGGCGGGATCTTTGACGACTCACCTGACGCTGGTGACATCTGATTTTTGCGGTCAAGATCTTTTTCTGGTCTTTTTCTGTTTTCCAGCAATCGGACGGTGTCTTACTCTGCGAGTACTCCTCTCCCATCTGTGGAGGATACTCCTCGTCCCAGTCCACCACGTCGTCGTCGGTCAGCACCACCAGTCGACACTCCCGCTCTCCGCTCGAGCGCGCTCGCCCACCATCCGCGGCGCACCACTCCTCCGGTAACACTCGAACTGACGCCGGGCACCGTGTTGGACAGCTCGTGCATGAGGGCGCCTGAGGAGGGACGAAGGGGAAACACGGTTTACTCTCCTCCACCAGCGACAACACAACTAGTCCTTACTGTTTGTAGACGAGGACGCACAGATTCGTCCTGAGAAGGGTTGCAAACGCAAAGTGTAAATGTCCAGAAACTTTCCATGGGAAGTTAATTTTGGAAATATTCAAATTGGAACCCATAGTTTCAAGTAGAACTTTATCAGTTTGAATTATTTTACTGACCTACAATTTTCTGATGTTATATTCAGACAAAACTGAAGTTCTTGTAATTGGACCCAAACACCTCAGAAACTCTCTTTCTAGAGACTTAGTTACTTTAGACGGGATCACCCTGGCCTCCAGCTCCACTGTAAAGAATCTTGGAGTTGTTTTTGATCAGGATTTGTCCTTTAACATCCACAGAAAACAAATTTCGAGGACTGCATTCTTCCACTTACGTAACATCGCCAAAATCAGACACATTGTCTCTCAAGTGGATGCAGAAAAACTAGTCCACGCATTTGTTACTTCAAGGCTGGACTATTGTAACCTTGTTATCAGGCTGCTCAATAAGTCTCTTAGGACTTTGCAGTTAATTCAGAATGCTGCTGCACATGTTCTGACAGGAACCAAGATCAGAGATCACATCTCTCCCATTTTGGCTTCCTTGCATTGGCTACCTATTAAATCTAGAATAGAATTTAAAATTCTTCTCCTTACTTATAAAGCTCTTCATGGTCAGGCACCATCATATCTAAAAGAGCTCATAATGTAAAATAATTCAAACTTGATAAAGTTCTACTTGAAACTATGGGTTCCAATTTGAATATTTCCAAAATTAACTTCCCATGGAAAGTTTCTGGACATTTACACTTGCGCTTTGCAACCCTTCTCAGGCACGAATCTGTGCGTCTTCGTCTTACAAAACAGTAAGGACTATGTTGTTGTCGCTGGTGGAGGAGAGTAAACCGTGTTTCCCTCTTCGTCCCTCCTACGGCGCCCTCATGCACGAGCTGTCCAACGACGGTGGCCCGGCGTCAGTTCGAGTGTTACCGGAGGGATGGTGCTGCCGCTGATGGTGCGGAGCGCGCTCAGAGCGGGAGGAGAGCGGGAGTGTCACGTGGTGGTGCTGACCGACGACGACGTGGTGGACTGGGACGAGGAGTATCCTCCACAGATGGGAGAGGAGTCTCGCAGCGCAGAGTAAGACACCGTCCGATTGCTGGAAACCAGAAAAAGACCAGAAAAGATCTTGACCGCAAAATCAGATGTCACCAGACGTCAGGTGAGTCGTCAAAGATCCCGCGTGGATTCACTCGTTTCTCTTTTTTTTCCTCTCCACAGTCATCTACCAGCACCAAGCTGTACCGCTTCTTCAAGTACACGAGAACAGAGACGTGGCCAAGTCCGTGCTGAAGGACAGAGGACTGAAAAGATCCGACTGGGGATAGAAGGTACGTCATCTTCATCTTCTGTACCTGCTCATCCTCTCAGGGTCTCAGGCGAGAGGCAGGGTACAACCTGGACAAGTGCAACAATTGATCACGTTCTGTTCTCTCCAGGCTACCCGACCTATAAGGAGAAGGTGAAGCGGCGTCCTGGAGGTCGCGGAGTCCTCTACAACTACGTCCAGCGTCCCTTCATCCGCATGTCTGGGAGAAAGGGAAGGGAAGAGCCGCCACGTTGACTTCCAATGTGTCAAGTCCAAGTCCATCACTAACCTGGCTGCGGCCGCCGCGGACATCCCCCAGGACCAGCTGGTGGTCATGCAACCTCCGGGGCCGCAGGTAGATGAGCTGGACACTCTGCGCAGCCGGCAGTGCCAACGACCCCTACCAGCCGCGCCACCGCCGCTCGGGCCGGGGCTGGAGAACAACGCGGGCCCTCAGCTAGCGCAAGTTACGAGGGCCGAGCCAGCAGGTTCAGGACAGTCCGAGCCAGGCGGCGCACAGCCTGGCCCACGGCAACAACCAGCACGAGCAGCAGCACGGCGGCAGCCACATCAGGCCTCTTACCACTACGAGCCGGACCTCTCAAGTGACCACTGTGATCGAATCTCACCCCCCTCCTCCACCTCGTCACTTGATATGCAAATGACACAAAACATCATTCTCATTTGCAAAGACAGAATGCTTCGTTGTTTTTACCGGCAGCTCACCAGAAGTCGCCGCCACACCGGGACAAACGTGTGTGTGACGGATAGAGTTCACAGAAAGGCCGCACAGAGTTTCGTCACTCAACAACTCAAAAAAAATGCACGATTTTATTACGGTGAACCAAACGGGAATCAGACGCGTGTTTCGTGCGTTCTCACGGGATGTCAGTTGAGTGGCGGTCCTTCTACAAACGACCGCGCGCGGTTTGAGTGATCTGATCACGACGTGTTCGGCGGTCGTTGTACAACCCCGTTCCAAAAATCTTTTTTCAAGACGAGATGTTTAATGTTCAAACTGATGAACTAGAAATCTGTATTTATTGTGGTAAACACGGACAGCTGATCACGTGTATTTGTTCTGATACAGTGACGTTAACTGATCCATGATACTAATTCACGTATTGTCCAGCTCCTGTTCTAGCACGACACTGGCTCCGGGCCGTGTAAACCTCCTCTTCACTCCTGTGGCAACACTAACACTCCCTCGGTGCTCTGAGCTCACAAACAAACTGAGCTAACAGCAGCTACAGTTTACTTCAATGTCATCAGGAAACTCTGTAAATCAGAGACTTTTTTGGACTCGGGTTGTATTTGTGATCGATCACTCTCGTTGATGGCGAACTTCCAGTCCGTCCACAAACTGTAGTTCGAGCCACAGAAACCTGAAGCACACACACAATCAACCCTCTCAGCAGAAATCAAAGCACTCCTCCTCCTCCTGCTCCTCCTTCACCTCCTCTTTCTCCTCCTGGTGGCGAAACACCACTTTGCCTTCAGTTGCACCCCGAATGACAGGAACTGTTTCAGCAGCCAAAACGATGGATGACCTCATCAGCGGCCGCCGCACCCTCTCAGTTCAACTCTTTGTTTTTTAATTTATGTGACCAAGGAGAGTTTATCTGTACGCATGTGCTGTATTAAATTATAAAGAACGTGTGTGTGTGTGTGTGTGGGTACTGTACCTCACTAGAAAGTGGATTTCAGTGCCTCTTCATCATTTATTTGCTGTTTCTTTAAGTTGTCTGTGATGTTTCCTGGCGCATGTGAAGGCCTTCGTTAAAGGTTTTGTTGTTTGTTTTTTTTAAAGAAAATGTTTCTTCTGTTCTTTAAAGGTCCGGTGTGTGGATTTAGGAGGATTTATGGCTAATATGGAAAAATACTCCTCATAAGTTTGATTTGTTACCATAGAATGGACTTTATTTCCAGACGGAGCGGGTCCTCTTCTACGGAGTCCGCATGTTTCTACAGTGCCAGAAAGACAAACCAAACACAGGCTCATGGTTTTTCACGATGTTTCGTCCCGCTTTAGGTTCGCCCACTAGCTGCAAGGGTGAGGGGTGTTAATTGGTTGCAGAAGTCACACAACGGACCTTTAAACAAAACCAGTCGTTTGGTCCCTGGTTCGTCGAGTCGTTGTTTTCACTCGTTCGGCTGAGCTGCACAGGTTCTCGTGCCACCGCTGCCACTGCTGCTGCGAGCACACACGATGTCAGAAGAGATGTTGAACAAAAGTTTTGTTTTGTTTTTTAATAAATGATATTCACAAAATGTGTCCTCTCCAGCGCTTCCCTACAGTACTTTGATCAGTTTATACAGACCGAGTAATCTGATTGGACAAGAGTCCTTCCAGGAGTGTCGATATAGAGACTAACGGCACTGAGACCTTTAACTACATGCATCACTCCACTTTACCGCTGTTCTAATATAACGTTCATTAATTCTTTACCTGAGACTGTAACAAAGATGAACGTGTGTCATCACTCGAGGTTGATAACGCTCAGAGCTCTGCTGCTCTTCTTAACCCCAGTCTAAAAAACACTTCCTGTTCAATTCTCTGAAAAAGGACTGAAAGATGGAAGGGCTGCGCAGCAACATGTTGCACCGTGGCATCAAGAGTCAAAGTGTGTGGACGAGGAGTTTGACTCTCACCTGTGTGTTCATGTGTGCGTCAAACATCACCATGACTCCTGTCTGTTTCTAACAAAACTCTATCTAAAGGAACAAGCTGCGTTCATGCAAACATTTAAACTAAACTAACAGTTTTCACACCCCAACTTCCCCTTCTTCACCGTGAGAAAACGTCACAAACCGTCGGTGGGACTGTCCCACAGTGTGGACTTGAGTCGCTGTGAGGAAGTAGATTCATCTTTTCATCATTTAACTCCCAGCAGCTTCCAGACTGTCTGGACAGTTAACAGCCGAGAAGAGACAGAGACGGACTGAAGCAGACTGGTTGAATCTGGATTCAAATGTCTTCATTTCTGATTCTTCGCTTCACTTTACAGGTAAGATGCATTTATAACAAATTAGAAATACCAGAAATGTTAGAGAACCTAAAATGACTCACAGACTAAATCTTCACAGAAAAGTCAGATTCAGATGTGATCTTTTTTTTTCCTTTCTCATTGTTTCAGCAGCAGTGGCTGGACAATCTTTGACGTTGTTGTCAGAGTTGGAGATGAAGTCACTTTGTCTTGTGGCAATGTGATGTAATCAGAGCAAATGTGAGCGACTGACTGGCTCTTCAATGATCTAACAAGCGACGAAACAGTAGAGCTGTTTAAAGTGGGCAGATTGGTGATGAAGAGCCAAATCTAATCAGACAGACTGAGTGTTCACCGAAACTGTTCTCTGGTTATAAAGAAAGTCACAGATGAGAAGCTGGTTACTCTGCACACAGTCTGAATCAGGACGGTGAGACGGGTGGTTATCTGTACCCTGTTAGCAGTGAGTATTCCAATCATCATGTTTTCAGCTCAAAACTGGAAAACATCCAATAATTCTGATCATAGTGTTGAAGTGAATTTACTCTCTTCACCAGTGACTGAAACGAGAACAATGATGAGGTGACGTTGTCCTGCTCTGTGTCGCGATGGTGTTATCAGGTGGAGTGGCTGTATGAGGTAAAGTTAAAGACAAGGAGACATCACAGCGTAGGTGCTCAGTTATTTGACCTATGAGAAGCAGGGTCAAAGAAGTACAAGTCACTTAAACTGTTGAAGGACTCTTTACAATGGACGGAGGCAGCAGTTTCCCTTCAGCCGTCAGCCTCAGGTGAGAAACCGGTGAGCTCATGATGAGCTGTTTAAAGTCACTTCATCCTGATGGAACAAACTATATTGATGATTTGTTTGATGTTTGAAGTCAGAAGATGACATCTCTTTCTCATTTATAGAAATAGGTTATTCTTCATTCAACAGTTGTTTTTGTTTACATGTCTTTTTATTGGGTTTTTGTTTTAATGCATCTTATACTATTCGACTTTTTTGATTTTTCAGGTGATGCAGCAAACATGCGGCAACAACGATGGAGGCAACAACGTGGCGGCAACACGATGGCCAGGCACAACGATGGCGGCAACAACGATGAGCACACGATGGCGGCAACAACGATGAAGCAACAACGATGGCGGCAACACGATGAGCAACAACGATGGCAGCAACAACGAGGTGGCAACATCACAAGAAGGTGAGAAACAAGCAGTTTCTCACTGTATTCAACATGAAACAAATCTCAGAGTCTGAATGTAATTTATACACACACTAAACACTGTAGATGGAGTTAAAGATGTAGTTGCATGGTCTCGGTGCTGATCTTGGAGTTTTTTACATGGGGGCTTATGGAGGTGACTCGTTTGAAGCCAGTCTCAAGTGGACGTTTGAGAACTGCAGTTTTTGGGACTTTTCAAGCCTCTTGTGCTAAACACACGTTTTGTGCTTCTGGTTTTTGATCATAACTTTCTTGACTGACGTTATTTTCTGACCACAGTCGTGCAGATTTTTTCTGTTCTGGACTACATCATGTTGGTCATGCGTGTGGCTGAACTCCTCCTAATTACTGTGATCACTGTTCTTCTCATCACAGCTCGAGGTGAGAAAATTCAGAGCAACATTGTTCAGACTGATGACACCAAACTGTAAGTTTAAGCGTGAAATGTTACTCTGTGCTTTATTTTCCAGGGAACCAGAGACCCCTGAAAGCAACACGGTGAGTCAAAACTAGAACTGAAGTGACCCATGTGAAATTCAAACTGTGTATGAACCATCAGGGGACTGTAGTCCGTGTAACCTTGTCTCAGAGACATTATCAATCTAGTCAAATCAATTTGTATAGCCAAAGTCACAAAGTACATTTGCCTCTGAGGGCTTTACAATCTGTACAGGGAGTGACACCTCTGTCCTTAGACCCTCGGTTCAAGTGAGGTGAAGTGGTGGTGGTAATGGGGGGGGGGGGGGGGGGGGGAGAGAAGGTACC
>NC_040030.1:15451236-15523076 GCF_000972845.2 Larimichthys crocea
GAAGTGTTTTTTTAGACTGTGGTTAAGAAGAGCAGCAGAGCTCTGAGCGGTTATCACCCTTAAAATCAAATAGATTACATATATATGTATGTTCCACCCCTCACAGCCTCCTTGATACTCGAGCACGTTACATAAATGTGATGTTTGATTCACTCAGAGGAACACGAACATAGTTCAAACAGTGATCATGTTTGTCACCACGACGTAGAAATATACAAATATAATGTCTCTGAGACAAGGTTGACACTGACTTACAGTCCCTGATGGTTCATTCACAGTTTGAATTTTACACATGGGTTCACTTCAGTTCTAGTTTTGAACTCACCGTGTTGTCTTCAGGTGGTCTCTGGTTCCCTGGAAAATAAAGCACAGAGTAACATTTCAGCTCTAAACTTACAGTTTGTGTTCATCAGTCTGAACAAATGTTGCTCTGAATTTTCTCACCTCGAGCTCTGATGAGAAGAACAGTGATCACAGTAATTAGGAGGAGTTCAGCCACACGCATGACCAACATGATGTAGTCCAGAACAGAACAATCTGCACGAGCTGTGGGTCAGAAAAATAACGTCAGTCAAGAAAGTTATGATCAAAAACCAGAAGCACAAAACGTGTGTTTAGCACAAGAGGCTGTAAAAAGTCCCAAAAACTGCAGTTCCTCAAACGTCCACTTGAGACTGGCTTCAAAACGAGTCACTCTCCATAAGCCCCCATGTTAAAACATCCAAGATCAGCACCGCGACCATGCAACTACATCTTTAACTCCATCGACAGTGTTTATGTATGTGTATAAATTACATTCAAACTCTGAGATTTGTTTCATGTTGAATACAGATGAAGAAGCTGCTTTGTTTCTCACCTTCTTGTGATGTTGCCACCATCGTTGTTGCTGCCTCCATCGTTGTTGCTGCCATCGTTGTTGCTGCCATCGTTGTTGTTGCATCACCTGAAAAATCCAAAAACCCTGAATAGACTTATCCTGTCAATTATTGCATTAAAACCAGAAACCCAATAAAAAGACATGTAAACAAACAAACTGTTGAATGAAGAAATGACCTAATTTCTATAAATGAGAAAGAATGATGTCATCTTCTGACTTCAAACATCAAACAAATCATCAAATATAGTTTGTTCCATCAGGATGAAGTGACTTTAAACAGCTCATCATGAGCTCACCTGGTTTCTCACCTGAGGTCTGACGGCTGAAGGGAAACTGCTGCACTCGTCCAGTGGTAAGATCCTTCACTTCACAGTTAAGTGACTTGTACTTCTTTGACTCCTGCTTCTTATAGGTCAAATTAACTGAGCACCTATGCTGTGATGTCTCCTTGTCTTTAACTTTACCCTCATACAGCCACTCCACTCTGTGATAACACCATTGCATAGAGCAGGACAACGTCACCTCATCATTGTTCTCGTGTTCAGTCACTGGTGAAAAGAGTAAAATTCACTTCATCACTATGATCAGAATTATTGGGATGTTTCACAGTTTGAGCTGAAAACATGATGATGGAAATACTCACTGGTAACAGGGTACAGAGCAACCAAACTGTCTTCACGTCCTGATTCAAACTGTGTGCAAATGTAGAGACCAACATCTTCATCTGTGACGTTCTTTATAACCAGAGAACAGTTCTGTGTAACACTCAGTCTGTCTGATTTAGATTTGGCTTCTTCACCAATCTGCCCATTTTTAATCAGCTCTACTGTTTCTCTGCTTCCTGGAGCATTGAAGACCCAGTCAGTACGCTCACATTTGTCCTGATTACCAATCACATTTCCACAAGACAAAGTGACTTCATCTCCAACTCTGACAACAACAGATTTTCCAGTCACTGCTGCTGAAACAATGAGAAAGGGAAAAAAAAAAAAGATCAAATCTGAATCTGACTTTTCTGTGAAGATTTAGTCTGAGGATCATTTTAGTTTGTTCTCTCACATTTCTGGTATTTCTATATTTGTTATAAATGCATCTTACCTGTAAAGTGAAGCAGCAGAATCAGAAATGAAGACATTTGAATCCAGAATTCAACCATCGTGCTTCAGTCCGTCTTCTGTCTCTTCTCGGCTGTTAACTGTCACAGTCTGGAAGCTGCTGGGAGTTAAATGATGAAAAGATGAATCTACTTCCTCACAGCGACTCAAGTCCACACTGTGGACAGTCCCACCGTCTGTTTGTGACGTTTTCTCACGGTGAAGAAAAAAAGTTGTCTGTGTGAAGATTGTTGGTTCAGATAAATGTTTGCATGAACGCAGCTTGTTTCCTTTAGATAGAGTTTGTTAGAAACAGACAGGAGCCATGGTGATGTTTGACAGCACACATGAACACACAGGTGAAGAGTCAAACTCCTCGTCCACCACACTTTGACTCTTGATGTCCACGGTGCAACATGTTGCTGCTGCAGCAGCCTCTTCTATTTTTGCTGTCCTTTTTCAGAGAATTGAACGGGAAGTGTTTTTTTAGACTGTGGTTAAGAAGAGCAGCAGAGCTCTGAGTGGTTATCAACCTCGAATGATGAACAAACATCAAAAAATGTTTGTGTTGATCTAACAGCAGTAAATGTTTTTTAACTACTCGGAGACACACGTTCATCTTTGTTACAGTCTCAGATAAAGAACGTTAATGTAACGTTAATATTAGAACAGCTGTAAAGTGGAGTGATGCATGTAGTTAAAGGTCTCAGTGCCGTTATTCTCTATATCGACACTCCTGGAAGGACTCTTGTCCAATCAGATTACTCGGCCTGTATGAACTGGATCAAAGTACTGTAGGGAAGCGCTGGAGAGGACAAATTTTTGTGAATATCATTTATTAAAAAACAAAAACAAAACATTGTGTTCAACATCTCTTCTGACATCGTGTGTGCTCGCAGCAGCAGTGGCAGCGGTGGCCACGATGAACCTGTGCAGCTCAGCCGAACGAGTGAAAACAACGACTCGACGTAAACCAGGGAACCAAACCGACTGTTTAAAGGTCCGGTGTGTGACATTCAGCAAACTTGCAGATTGCAACCAAATGAACACCCCTCACCTCTTGCAAGCTAGTGGGAGAACCTAAAGCGGGTACGAAACTCGTGAAAAACCATGAGCCTGTGTTTGGTTTGTCCGTTCTGGGCTACTGTAGAAAACGCGGCGGACTCCGTAGAAGAGGACCCGCTACGTCTGTGGAATAAAGTCCATTTCTATGGTAACAAAATCAAACTTATGACGAGTATTTTTCCATATTTAGCCAATAAATCCTCCTAAATCTCACACACCGGACCTTTAAAGAACAGAAGGAACATTTTCTTTAAAAAAAACAAACAACATAAACCTTTAACGAAGGCCTTCACATGCGCCAGGAAACATCACAGACAACTTAAAGAAACAAGCAAATAAAATGATGAAGAGGCACTGAAATCCACTTTCCCAGTGAGGTACAGTATCCCACACACACACACACAGTTCTTTATAATGTAATACAGCACATGCGTACAGATGAACTCTCCTTTGGTCACATTAAATTAAAAAACAAAGAGCTGATGATGAGCGTCATCCATCGTTTTGGCTGCTGAAATAGTTCCTGTTCGTTCGGAGGTGCAACTGAAGGCAAAGTGGTGTTTCGCCACTCAGGAGGAGAAAGAGGAGGTGAAGGAGGAGCAGGAGGAGGAGGAGTGCTTTGATTTCTGCTGAGAGGGTTGATCTGTATGTGTGCTTCAGGTTTCTGTGCTTCGAACTACAGTTTGTGGACGGACTGTGAAGTTCGCCATCAACGAGAGTGATCGATCACAAATACAACCCCGAGTCCAAAAAAAGTCTCTGATTTACAGAGTTTCCTGATGGACAGTGAAGTAAACTGTAGCTGCTGTTAGCTCAGTTTGTTTGTGAGCTCAGAGCACCGAGGGAGTGTTAGTGTTGTACCACAGGAGATGAAGAGGAGGTTTACAGGCCCGGAGCCAGTGTCGTGCTAGAACAGGAGCTGGACAATACGTGAATTAGTATCATGGATCAGTTAACGTCACTGTAATCAGAACAAATACACGTGATCAGCTGTCCGTGTTTACCACAGATAAATACAGATTTCTAGTTCATCAGTTTGAACATTAAACATCTCGTCTTGAAAAAAGATTTTTGGAATCGGGGTTGTACTAACGACCGCCGAGGCACGTCGTGATCAGATCACTCAAACCGCTCGTCGTGGTCCTTTGTAGAAGGACCGCCCACTCAACTGACATCCCGCAAGAACGCACGAAACACGCCGTCTGATTCCCGCTTGGTTCACCGTGCCTTAATAAAATCGTGCATTTTTTTTTTTAGTTGTTGAGTGACGAAACTCTGTGCGGCCTTTCTGTGAACTTTATCGCGTCACACCGTTTGTCCCGGTGTGGCGGCGACTTCTGTTGAGCTGCCGGTAAAAAACAACGAAGCATTCTGTCTTTGCAAATGAGAATGATGTTTGTGTTCATTTGCATATCAAGTGACGGGGTGGAGGGGGGTGAGATCCGATCACAAGTGGTCACTTGAGAGGTCCGGCTCGTAGTGGTAAGAGGCCTGAGTGTGGCTGCCGCCGTGCTGCTGCTGCTGCTGGTTGTTGCCGTGGGCCAGGCTGTGCGCCGCCTGGCTCGGACTGTCCTGAACCTGCTGGCTCGGGCCCTCGTAACCTTGCGCTAGCTGAGGGCCCGCGTTGTTCTCCAGCCCCGGCCCGAGCGGCGGTGGCGGCGGCTGGTAGGGGTCGTTGGCACCTGCCGGCTGCGGCAGAGTGTCCAGCTCATCCACCTGCGGCCCCGGAGGTTGCATGACCACCAGCTGGTCCTGGGGGATGTCTGCGGCGGCCGCGGCCAGGTTGGTGATGGACTTGGACTTGACACATTGGAAGTCCACGTGGCGGCTCTTCCCTTCCTCTTTCTCCCAGGACATGCGGATGAAGGGACGCTGGACGTAGTTGTAGATGACCTCCGGACGACCTCCAGGACGCCTCTTCACCTTCTCCTTATAGGTCGGGTAGCCTGGAGAGAACAGAACGTGATCAGATTGTTGCACTTGTCCAGGGTGTACCCTGCCTCTCGCCTGAGACCCTGATGAGGATGAGCAGGTACAGAAGATGAAGATGAACGTACCTTCTATCCCCAGTCGGATCTTTTTCAGTCCTCTGTCCTTCAGCACGGACTTGGCCACGTCTCTGTTCTCGATGTACTTGAAGAAGCGGTACAGCTTGGTGCTGTAGATGACTGTGGAGAGGGAAAAAAAAGAGAAACGAGTGAATCCACGGCGGGATCTTTGACGACTCACCTGACGCTGGTGACATCTGATTTTTGCGGTCAAGATCTTTTTCTGGTCATTGTAGTTTCCAGCAATCGGACGGTGTCTTACTCTGCGAGTACTCCTCTCCCATCTGTGGAGGATACTCCTCGTCCCAGTCCACCACGTCGTCGTCGGTCAGCACCACCACGTGACACTCCCGCTCTCCGCTCTGAGCGCTCGCCACCATCAGCGGCAGCACCATCTCCTCCAGGTAACACTCGAACTGACGCCGGGCACCGTCGTTGGACAGCTCGTGCATGAGGGCGCCTGAGGAGGGACGAAGAGGGAAACACGGTTTACTCTCCTCCACCAGCGACAACAACAACTAGTCCTTACTGTTTTGTAAGACGAAGACGCACAGAGTCTCTGTGTGCTTTGGGCTCTAAAGTGTGGTCCAGGTACAGAAATCACCTGTGCAGTTAGGGGGCGTGGCCTCAGTAGCCTTGCAGTAAGCAGTGTGCTATGTGCAAGAGCAGATCTTCAAGTGTACCTGCATGAAATCTGGTTGTTTTAGTCAAGATCAATATATTTATGATCACTGTTAAAGGACCAACCTTCAGTTTCGTGAATTCCCAGTTTATTCCCATGGAAAGTTTCCTACTTTCCTAAATTCCAGGAATTTTGCAGCCCTAGTCCTGAGCGTCTAAACCAGGAGACTTTCTTGTTTTGTTCTTTCTCCTTCATAAAGATGTGATGAGTCATGTGACCTGCCGATGCTTTCACGCTGTTCAGCTGATCGACAGGTGACGTTACCGCAGCAACGCTGCCAAATAAACATGCAAACCACTGACAGTAAAGAATGGACGGCGTATCCGTGACGACAACCACAGGTTTCTCAAGCTACCTACCTGTCGATCTTAAGGGGGCGGGGCTTATGTTAATATTATTATGATTATTTATTTATTTAACTCACTTAACTGTCATAAACTAATAAAATCTCAGCTACAAGTGTCCATGGCTGTGAAGTGAAACCAAAAAAACTGCAGTTCCTCTAACGTCCACTTGAGTCTGGCTCAAGAAGTGAGTCAGTCTCCATAAGTCCCCATGTCCAAATGTCCAACTTCACAGCAGAAATAAACATGTTTACAGCCTGGTACAAAAAACAGTTTTGGTCTCTGTAGCTAATTTCCCCGTTCATGACAACTGTACTGAGGGTGAATTTATATACAACTCACCTGTTCACATTATATTAAGGCTTAAAGTTATGCAGGATTAAGAGTGTGGACGCTTTGACTGACAGGTGGGTGACTTGTTTGACCAATCAGGCGTCAGTGAGCCACACTCATTGGTCAGGATGTAAACACCGTCTCCTTCTGGACAGTTGATGATGTTCGTGCAGCGCTGCAGCACTCATGACCTCAATACAACCTGCTGCTCTCACACAAACAAAGAAAGTCGGTTCACTCGTGACTCCGTCGAGACGACAGACTTAATTGAACGGCGCTAATAAAAGCAGCCGCTACCGAGAAAACCACTTCCTGTTGGCACACAGAGTGAGACCTGCTCGGCTCGGCTGCGCTTACATAACAAGGATTCAATCTCACAGCTGATCATGACCTACTTACAGCCCGACACACACACACACACACACACACACACACACACACACACACAATAACAGCAATATCGCAGCCTGAATCACGTCTTTACTGTGCCTACCTGTCCCGCGCTTCAATCACCGACTTATCTTAACAAAGACGAGCTCGTCAGCGGCACCGTTTTTACTCGTGACGATAACAAACAGACTCACCAAAAGGCCGGCAGCTACGTCAGCTTGCAGCTGACACACCAAACAAAAGCAGCGTGTGTGTGTGTTTGTGTTTGTGTGTGTGTGTTTGTGTACTCACTGAGGTCTCTGCACTTGATGGTGCTGTAGTTGAAGGAGATGCAGAGGTAGTCACATGCCTCCCTCAGCTCGGGAATGGAGACGCCGTCAGGGCAGCGGATTATCCCCGACTTGTAGTAATCCTGCCATTTTCAGCACACACACACACACACACACGAAAAAACATCACACACAAGTGTGGGAGAGAAAACAAGACGCCATTATTGATGCTGCTTCACTCGTAACACGAGCGGCGGAGAGGCAGAGAGATGGATGAGGAGGAGGGGGAGGAGGAGGGATGGAGGGCGAGCGAGTGGTGATGAAAGTGAAATCCAGCGGACGTCACACAGAGAGGAGGAGGAGGAGGAGGAGGAGGAGAAGGAGGAGGAGGAGGGTGGAGAGCTCAAAGCGATCAGTGAAAGCTAACCACGTCACTTTTTCCCCTCCCGGCTGACGCCGTGTGTCAAACGGGACGGTGGCTGCTGCCGTCGCCAAGGAGACGACGGAGACAACAAGGCAGCGCTCGGCTCCCGTCCTCACCTCCTTTTAGCTAACACACACACACACACACACACACACACACACACACACAGTAAGCTGAACAAAGAGTCGAGGTGACCCAGAGAGTTTTTTTTTATTTTTAATCGACTCATCAGGAACATTTTGTGTCGCTGACTCAACAATGACAAAAAAAACAACGACCTGTGTTCACAGTCGATGACCTGCCTGCCTGTTATTAATTAGCGTGCAGACTAACGAGCAGCCTGGCGATGAAGCGATGACAGAAACATGCTGTGCTGTGAATGCTCATCGCGTCCTGCTGAAAAGCTTTTCAGGTGATCTATCACACTGGACCCCTCAGGAGGGTCGCAAGATGATTTTCAGAAATAAAATAAAACAGAAAAACACCCTGATTCATTAAATAGAATATAACATGCATAACTGTGTTTTCAGAGACATATAACCCCCTTAAAAAAAATGATGGATGCACGATATTTATCAGACCGATAAAAAGATCCGATAAATTAATGAAATTGGAGAAATGGTTTGCAGGCCGAGTAGCCCCAAAAGTTATCGCGCCTTATTGGCAGGACCCAAGCCTGGCCCCGTCTCTGCCAGACTAATGTCTTCACCAGTGTGGCCGTTCTTCATAGTGGCAGAAGATAACAACAGCATTGCAAGGCTAAAACAGCACAGAGTGTGGATTATTGACACCTATCGACCAGTCAGAGTCAGGAGAAGTAAACCCAAAGGTTGTATATCGTACCAAGAAGCCCCTTCGTGATTGATTCAAACTAAAGCAAAGACATTAGCAGCGTTTTTTAGAACTTTTGACCACGAAACAGCAAAGATAAGACATACTTTATACCGTTTTGTGGATTTTTTTTTTGCTACTCTACTTGCCGAGTTTTCATCGCACAGTGAGACACATATCTTTGTAATCAGCGGAGTCTCTGCTTTCACGCGACGTTTGTGTGGTTTGGTTCAAGTGGTGAAATTAGCAGAAGCGCTGAAGTGGTCATGCGCTGTTTTCGTGTTTTTGTTACATGCCCAGATAATTACTTGGGGATTGAACTGTGTTTCGTTTGGGCGGCAGTGCTTGGTAGAGCTTTTAGCCGAGTTTCTCCCCGTTATTTTGGTATGCTACATGTTAGGATTGGTGTTTCCTGTCAGACGCTGATTGTCTGTCTTGGGCATGCACGTCACGCTGTTCACTTTCGGGTTGAAATATGAAGTTATTGGTATCAGTAGAAATTTTTCATATCATGCATCACTAAAAAAAAATGAATCGTTATGTTTTTATTACCTTAATTAATCTTATATATCTACATATGGAGCGGGTCCTCTTACCTGCGGTCGTGAAGATGACCCCTTTTGGCACATGAAGGCCACCGTAGCTTCTCCTACAATCTCACCGCTAGATGTCACTAAAAATGACACATCGCGCAGTTCTTCGCTTTGTTTACGTTAAACCGTCGAAACACACACTGTCAAATTAAACTCATTTCCAGCCATACGAAGAGGATATAGATACCAGAAACTAGGGATGTGCGATGTGTCGTCGTTTACGAAATATCGTCAAAAACATTCCCCACGGTAAGAATATGTCATGCCACGATAAAAACCCATAAATTCCCATTGATGACGCGTGTATGTGCGCGACACACTCGCAGCCCAACACGCATATTGACAAACATGCCAGAAGAAGGCGGAGCAGATATGCCGGGCAGCGAGGAGCTCTTTCCTTGCAGCGAGGAGCTCTTTTCTCGCAGCGAGGAGCTCTTTCCTCGCAGAGAGGAGCTCTTTCCTCGCAGAGAGGAGCTCTTTCCTCGCAGAGAGGAGCTCTTTTCTCACAGCGAGGAGCTCTTTCCTTGCAGCGAGGAGCTCTTTCCTCACAGTGAGGAGCTCTTTCCTCACAGCGAGGAGCTCTTTCCTCACGCTCCAGCCGCCAATCAGACACTCACATCGGTCGAATCTCCACAGACAGCCTGAAATGTCTCTGAAATGAAGCAGAGAATATCTAAACTCTGATCATCTACCTGTGTGTGTTCTCACTTTGTTTATTTCATGTGCCAGCTTCAAAATCTGAGTCCGACTCGCAATTTACGCTGCAAAATATAATGACACGAAGGAGTTTAATTTGATTTGTGTCCGATGATTAGACAGCGAGAGAGAGAGAACAATACCAGAGAGCGAGCGCCGGCCTCGATAAAACTGTAAATCAGCTAAATAAAAAGTAATTTCCTGATTGTTTCACAGCGGTTACATTCAGCAGGTATAGACACACCCACACCACCAGCTCCCCGTAGCCTTTATTATTATTTTGGTAATAGATTTATAGTCTTTATAGATTAGGCTGAATGGGTGTTACTGTAATAAATACCAGAAATTATCGGGATAAATCTTTCAGCCCATATCACCCATCCCTACCAGAAACAAAAGAAAGGTTAGGATGTGACAAAAACAAAGCACACGGTGCCAAAAACCTTCAGTGATGCAAAGCATCATGGGAGACTGAGCTGAAAACTGCTGTCAGAAGACAAAGAACTGATGACGGACCGACGGACAAGACGACGGGCAGAAAGAGAACAGCAGCAGAGAAACAAAGTGTGCGATATAAATGGAAGGACGGAGAGACGTGAATAAAACATAGAGAGATATTTCTGAACTCACTGAGCTGAGGAGAGAGGAGAGAAGAGAGAAGAGGGAGGAGGGAGGAGAGAGGATAAAAAGATGGAGCTGATGTGATTCAGTGACGAAGACCTGAACTCACCAGGATCGCTCTGAAGACGGTGGAGCTGATGCCGTCGGCCACCTCGAACTCTCCTTTCTCGTTGGGTCGCGTGAAGTTGTTGTCCCGCCCGGAGCCAAACATCCTGAAAACAAAACAGACGGTTGATGAAGTTTGTTTCACGGCCTGATCCAACTTTAAAAGACGAATCAGAACTACCATCCACACGTTTGTGTACAAACTCCATCTGTTGTTTTATTGTTAGGCGACGCCGGCAGCCTCCGACGAGCGGCGAGGCGAGGTCACATTTAACGAAGACGTCTGCTTGAATGATCTGCGACATGAAAGGATGACGCGGCACAAAGCAAGGATGGAAAATACAGTACGCAACGTTTTTTTCAGACGGCAGATGGCGGGCAGAGTGAAAGGTGAAGAGGAAAAACAAACAAACATCAATTCTCTTCAGTAAAGAAAATAATAATAAAAATAATAATAATAATAAAATAACGTGATTTCATGTCTCACTGAATATTCTGAACTAAAAGTAAAAAAAATCTCAGCTTCATGTTTTATATTATGTTTTGCAAACTGTAGCTGCTGTTAGGCTCGGATAGTTAGCCGGGCAGAGCACCGGGAAGAAAAGGAGTTTTTCAGGAAATGCTGACAAGGAATGGGTGTTGTTCCAGAACCGGAGCTGTACCGGGCTCAGCAGCCTCTACGGACATAATGGCAGAGGAGAAGAGAGCGAAGAGGACGCGGGTACAGCTGTACAAATCGCAAAAATACAAATTTCTCCGTGATGTTGCTTTAAAGAGTTTATCATTTTACCCCTATAATCCAACGCCTCCACAAACATTTACTCTGACCTACCTGCCCAGCATGGTGTTGGGTTGAGCTGTGAAGATGGCGGGGTCCACCACGAATCTTGTATTATCCACGATGAGCGTCACTCGTTCTCCCAGTCTCAGTCCACTGCGGTGCCCCTCTTTGCTGCTGAGGTCGTACACGTAGATCATGTCACACAGTCCTGAGCCGAGCGGCTTGGAGTGGTGGTCCACTCCGGGAGGACCCAGAGCCCGAGGTACGTGTCCCCCGATCAGGGCGCCTCCGATGTGGGAATAGGGAAGGGAAACCCTCGGGGGACGCGGACTGGAGGACCTGGAGGACGAGCCTCTGTCGCTGCGTTCACGGTCTGTGGGAAAGAGGAGAACACAAGTGAAGCAGCCACACTCTGACTTTTAGCTGTTAGTGTCGTCTGTCTTTTGTCCTCACCGTGCTGCCGAGTGGGTGACGTCACATTCCTGATGCACGGCGTCAGCTGACTCTCCCCTCGCTCGTGAGAGGAGTCACGGGATCGGTCGCTGGAGCGCCGCCGTTGCTCCCGGTAATGTTCTGCTCCTCCTCGGTCTCTCGTGCCTCCAACGGCACCGTCGCCGCCACCGCTACTGCTACTACTGCTGCTGCTGCTGCTGCTGGCACCGGCCCCGTTACCAGCACTGTACAGACTCATGGCGTTGACCCGCTGCTGCTGCTGCTGCTGCTGGTCGCAGTCCAGAACTGACAAACCACACTGTCGGTCGCTGAGGAGAGCACAAACACACAAAGTTATAAACAAAGTTACAAATCCACAGAAAACTTTAGGAAGAAGACGAGTCAGCGATGAAGACGAAACTCGGACTGAAACATCATTTCACACTCGACACTCTTGCTGAGGCAGCAACGATTCCTCGCTGTTCTGCAATAAACGGCTCCTTACGTGATTTATGTCGGGGTTGGAAGCAGGGCGGGTAAAATCTCTGTTCGTTTCTCCCGTCGTGTCCCAGACAGACAGACGATGCAAACAGTCAAGACCTGATGAAGAAACAAGTCCACTCTTCCCTCGCAACTTTGCACGTTTCACACACTCCACCAACTATTCCACTGATGCTGGTGAAACTGGATCATATTTGCTAACAAACTGAGCTGACATGAGCTCCTAACACCTGTCAGGTAAGAAGAAGAAAAGGAGGTTTTCAGGGAATGCTGTTGGGCAGCTGTGTTGTGCCAGAACAGGAGCTGGGCAAGCGCGCGGGCAATGTGACCGGGCTCAGCAGCCTCTATGACAGAGGAGAGGAGATCGAAGAGGACGTTGGCGGAGGAAGCTGAAGCTGACCTTGTTGATGTTTGGCTGTTAGCAAAGTTGTCGACTCGCTCGTTTTTGATCAGAAGTAATGTGATCAGAACAAATACTCGAGTACAGCTGAACACGTTTACCACAGTGGGATTACACTCTCAAACCGGAGGCAACAAATCACAACAAATCCTACGTGACATTACGTAAGGAGAACCGGTTCACCCCGACCAACATTTAGACTTACGTAACCAAACAATTTCGACAAACGAAGAAACTCTGTGACACTTTTATTTGTTCGCCGTTACACCTCACAAAGTTCGATACGGTCTGAGTGGGACGACGCTCCCGATCATGCAGAAACCGAAGCACTGATGTGCACGATTTCACGCTACAGTGAAGCTGGCCCGTAATAAAAGTCTGCAGTCATCCTGCGAAGCCTTAGAGGAGCTGAGTGCTGCAGAAACAAGAGCAAACCACCAAACTCAGCCTGCAGCACACACACACACACACACACTCAGCATCCATTAGCAAGTGTATCCATGTGAAGCAATCAGAGCGAGCGGGGCTCACTCAGGTACGAGACAACAACAACAAAAACAGAAAATGTCTTCCACCGTTTACTCAGCTCTTGACTGACGGGTAACAAGCGCTGCGCCTCGCCTCGGAGCGAGCGCCGCTTCCTGAAGTGGTTCGCTGTAATTCAATGTTTTCTGTTTCCAGAGACGAGACAAGCAGCCCTGAGAGAGCTGTTAGAGTATCTGCCCTCCACTTCAGCAAGGACTTAAACACACGGGCGCCGTACGTTAACACATGTACAAAGTTTGAACACACTTCAGGAGCATGTGGCGGTTTTTAAATTTGTCATGAATATCTTTTTGCAGTTCCACTTGAGGCTGGCTCCAGAAGTGAGTCAGTCTCCATAAGTCCCCATGTCCAAATGTCCAACTTCACAGCAGAAATAAACATGTTTACAGCCTGGTACAAAAACAGTTTTGGTCTCTGTAGCTAATTTCCCCGTTCATGACAACTGTACTGAGGGTGAATTTATATACAACTCACCTGTTCAGGTTATATTAAGGCTTAAAGTTATGCAGGATTAAGAGCGTGGACGCTTTGATTGACAGGTTTGATGATGAGGGAGAACGTGACGTCCCGCATATGCATGTTGCAAATCTGAAAATGTATTAATTATTGGTGAATATGTGACGATGAGGTGAAAGGAAGTTTTTAGTTTGTGGTTTAATTAGTAAAGATACTGGACCAGATTCAGCCTGAAATATGAGGTAAACTCAAGAAGAACACAGACTAAAAAACAGATTTAGAGGTTTTGGTTTTGACATAATTAATATTCAGTCGTGTGATGATAAACGACATTCCTGCAGCTGTGTGACAGCGTGTGTGATCGATAGCATCGAGCTTATAAAAAGGCACAAAAAAACAAAAAACACACATCCAGGTCGCGGTAATGAAGCGAGCCGAGCTCTCCTGAGAGGAGCCGCTATGAAATACGATGATGAGCGTCTGCTGCCAGCTCAGCCAATCAGAGAGAAGGAGAATGAGAGCGAGGACGGACGAATGGATGAAGAACCTTCATCACATGACACAAACAGACCTGAACTCAATGTTAAATGACGGTAAAATATGTAATTAAATATCATACTGTCTAATATAAAATAACTGATTCTGTATAAATCACCTTAAATGCTGTATAAATAAAAGGTTTCTGTGTTTCACCGTAATAAATACAGTAAAACTTTTTCTAATAATTACAGCAAAAGGACGTCGAGTGCTGCTGATTTCACATACACGGTTGGTGTTTTAGTCCGTATTTTAAAATTAGATCAAATTATAGATTTTACAGTGAAAAACAGCCAAACAGTGACAGTAATCGACCGTAAAATAAGACAGTGAATACTGTTTTACTGTATAATTAACACTCTCAAAATAGAAAATACTTTATTCTGTATAAATTCCCCTCCGTCATTTTACGGTAATAGCACAGTAGAACTATTTCAAATATCACGTCAGCATTTGTTTTCCATATATTGAAAAGATTTTATGATGAAAAACTGACATGAATATGTTTTACTGTATAATTAACAGTCTCTAATATAAAATAACTGTATAAATAAAGGTTTCTGTGTTTCACCGTAATAAATACAGTATAACTTTTTATAATAATTACAGCAAAAGGACGTCAAGTGCTGCTGATTTCACGTATACAGTTGGTGTTTTAGTCCGTATTTTAAAATTAGATTAAATTATAAATTTTACAGTGAAAAACAGCCAAACAGTGACAGTAATCGACCGTAAAATAAGACACTGAATACTGTTTTACTGTGTAATAAACACTCTCAAAATAGAAAATACTTTATTCTGTATAAATTCCCCTCCGTCATTTTACGGTAATAACACAGTAGAACTATTTCAAATATTATGTCAGCATTTGTTTTCCATATATTAAAACGATTTTATGATGAAAAACTGACATGAATATGTTTTATTGTATAATTAACAGTCTCTAATATAAAATAACTGTATAAATAAAGGTTTCTGTGTTTCACCGTAATAAATACAGTAAAACTTTTTCTAATAATTACAGCAAAAGGACGTCGAGTGCTGCTGATTTCACGTATACGGTTGGTGTTTTAGTCCGTATTTTAAAACTAGATTAAATTATAGATTTTACAGTGAAAAACAGCCAAACAGTGACAGTAATCGACCGTAAAATAAGACACTGAATACTGTTTTACTGTATAATAAACACTCTCAAAATAGAAAATACTTTATTCTGTATAAATTCCTCTCCGTCATTTTACGGTAATAGCACAGTAGAACTATTTCAAATATTACGTCAGCATTTGTTTTCCATATATTAAAATGTTTTTATGATGAAAAACATGACATGAATATGTTTTACTGTAAAATTAACAGTCTCTAATGGACACGGAGGTTTACACTCCTACAACAGCAAAAAGAAAATCAAGTTGTTCGAGACCGAGGGAGAAACTCGCACCATGTGTCGATGTGTCCGGCGAGCCTTGGCACAGCTTCACAGGGAGCTGGTAACGAGAGAAGCCTCCCCGGATACCGGCTGACATCTTAACGCGCCCGACGGCCAACAGACTGATTGAGTGGCTAATTGGCTGAGCCGTCTGGGCCGGTTGTCCCAGACAAAGCCGGTCGCGACCGGTGAACCGATCGCCGGTATGTGTCACCTTGAATCACCACAGACGCCTACGCGATAGTCAAGGTCACGGGTTTTCTGATTATATACCTCGACACATAAAAACAGATCAATTAACGAGGTGTTAATTAACTTCTACTCTGATAGGAGTTCTTCTGCTTTACTGTAGAGCGGCAACGTCCTTGAAGACAAGGGTCACCACAGCAGCTGAGGAAAGGAACAGACGTCTACCTTCAGGTTCAGGTGAGACGTCTGAGGACAACCTCCCCCCCTGATGAAGGCCACGATGAACTGATCTGAGCTCAGAGATGACTGTGAACGCAGAGCATGAATGCATGTTGTTGTTTTTTTTTATATATATCTGTGAAAATAGGGCAACAGAAAAACAAGAGCGGGTCTTCCATGCTGAGCATTTACAGCCCAGTGGACAGAGCGAGGCAGGAGGAAGAGGGAACAAAGGAAACAACGGAGGCGACGTTTCAGTCGGCGGCTCTCGTCTTTCACATGGCGATGCAAATCATGCAGAGCTGGACGGACGAAAGAGGGCGGAAGGTCACAAAAAGCAGCTTAAATACAAGTTCACGGCACCCCAAGGGGCGGCCTGGGCGGTCTATTAAAAGCAGGAGGTGAGAGGCTTTAAAGGGGGGGTGGTGAGGGTCCCATCTATTATTTAGGGGCTGCTGACACTGACACAGTCACGGGCAAAGACTCTCTGCAGCAGCCTGGGCTCACATCCAGCAGAAGGGTGCTGAATATGTGGGTATATAGAAATATATATAACATGTTTTAATGGGGAACAGTGCACAAGAGAGTCCCATCAGAGATGCACAGCAGCAGAGCTTTTAATCACATTACCGGGGGTGTTTGGAGGGCGGACGTGCGCCTTACCGCTCGTTCTCAGACGGCCAGGTGAAGACAAAGCAGCAGGGGATGAGCTGCGGGATGACAGCGGCGCAAAAGCCCGGAGCTCCTCCGAACAAAGCGGGCTTGCCGGCGGCTTCAGCATCCTCGCTGCTCATCACTTTCCAACTTCATCACGGACTCGACCCGGACTTCAACCCGCTGCCTGGACGCACAAGCCCGCCTTCGCCTCCTTACAACCTCCCCGACCCTCTCCGGAGCTCACAAAGAGCGGCGCACCGGCGAGTCACCGGGAGTCACCGGAGGGACCGTGAACTGTGAATGGCCGCGTGCTGGACCGAATCAGAGCGATGCTGCCTTCACGTGCACACTACCGGAAGCTCCCCTCCGTTGTGTGGTCGTGTTGCGTTCAAGAGCCCTCTTATTAGCAGCATCATCGTCAAACTACACTGTAAAAAAAAAAAATCTACCGTAATGAAGATGTAAAAATATTACGGTAAAATTATGATTTTACCGTAATACATTTTATGTAAATAAAAGGTTTTATCATGAAATATTGTTTTCCTGTACTACTTTATTATATGTCTGTCTATATATATATATATATAAGAACTAATTACATATATATATAATTATAATAGTCTATCATGCTGTATAATAAAGTTTTGAAATATAACTTTTTTTCTGTTATATTCATATTCACAGCATATTTAACGGTCTTTTACTGTCATGCTTTGGCGTTTTTCACTGTAAATTACAGACATTTTAATGATGCAAAAAACAGTATACAGAATTACTGTGACAAAATTATAGTTAAAGGATGTTTATATATATAATATTCCTTAAAAATGCCACGAAATAAAAGTTTTTAATACGACTGTGTTATAACTGTAACAGAAATACTAAATGACATATTTTATGGTCTTTCACTGTAAAATCTACAATATACAATACTTCATTCGGTCTGAATTCCCTAATAATGCTATGTATAAATAAAGGTTTTGAAATATAACTTTTTTTCTGCATACAATAAACTTTATATATTCATATTTCACAGCATATTTTAGGGTATTTTTTACTGTCATGTTTGGCAGTTTTTCATTGTAATCTACAGACATTTAGAGATAGCAAAAAACAAAACAAAAAAACAAAACAGTTGTTTTTACAGTGTACAGAATTTTACTGTAACAAAATTATAGTTAAAGGATGTTTATATATATATTCCTTAAAAATGCCACGTAAATAAAAGTTTTTAAATACGACTGTGTTATACTGTATACAGAAATACTAAATGACATATTTTATGGTCTTTTACTGTAAAATCTACAAATATAAAATACTTTATTCGGTATGAATTCCCTTATAATGCTATGTATAAATAAAGGTTCTGAAATATAACTTTTTTCTGTATATATTTCATATTTCACAGCATATTTTACGGTCTTTTACTGTCATGCTTTGGCAGTTTTTCACTGTAAAATCTACAGACATTTATATGATGCAAAAAACAAAACAAAAAAACAAAACTGTTGTTTTTACAGTGTACAGAATTTTACTGTAACAATATTATAGTTAAAGGATGTTTTATATATATATATGTTGATTTTACGGTTATGGTTGAGGCTTTTATTCCATATCCAACATTGTTTTGACGTATAACTGACATGAAAATACCACATTAATGCCATATAAATAAAGGTTTCAAAATTACGGTGTTTCACCGTATAATTAACAGTCTCTAATATACAATACTTTATTCGGTATGAATTCCCTTATAATGCTGTATAAATAAAGGTTTTGAAATATAACTTTTGTCTGTATACAATAAAACTTATATCATACTTCACATATTTTATGGTCTTTTACTGTCATGCTTTGACAATTTTTTTTTTTTACTGTAAAATCTACAAATTTAAACAATACAAAAACAGAATTTTACTGTAATAAATACGTAATAATATTATAGTTAAAGACAAACTGTTAATTTTACAGTTATGGTTGGGGTTTTATTCCATATCCAACATTGATGCCGTATAAATAAAGAGTTTACCATGAAATATTACGGTGTTTCGCCGTAATAGTCTCTAATATAAAATACTTTATTCTGTATGAATTCCCTTAAAATGTAGGATAAATAAAAGGTTTTAAAATAAAACTTTTTTTCTGTATATATTTCATATTTCACAGCATATTTTACGGTCTTTTACTGTCATGCTTTGGCATTTTTTTACTGTAAAATCTACAGACATTTATACGATGCAAAAAAACAAAAAAAACAAAACTGTTGTTTTTACAGTATAAATAAATGAATACGGTATAACTTTTTCCCAATATTACAGTAAAATTATGTTAATACTGTTCAATAACAAAGTAAAATATCTTTTGTTTTTGTTAAAGAGTGTGTGTATTCACCTTCCTCCCCCTAAATTGATGCTCACGTGTGTTTTCCGGAGGTTTCATAAAAACACATAATTGCGAGATTTCCAACATCACTTAAACGCATCATCAAACAGGCTCTGTCTGCACTGTAACACTGTCTGGGTCGGTTTTCTCTCACTGTCCATAAACAAGCCTGAAGTCGAGCTAAATAAATGAGTCTCAGAGGATAGATTGAGCTGTAGATACGTGAGTTTCTTCTTTTCTCTGCTCCTTCATCGTCACCTCATACAAACGTGCTTTGAAGAGCTCAGCTGGTTTCATAACTGTCCGGGCAGTGTCGTGTTCGTGACACCAGGGGACTCCTTCACACAACAAGTCAAACTGCATCAGCTCCTCCGGACTCGCAGCTGAATAAATCTCCTATCACTGATGAGTCCACGTCCTGTTTGTGGACAGCACAGTCACACAATTTTTGCAGACTCCCTTCTACATTTCGTGAACAACGCAGAGCCGTTACATCCGATCACACACACAGCGTGGGATTAATCCAGACATCTGTCTGTGCTACATCACCGACCTCCACGCTGACTGATACCCATCCAAGATGGGTATGGGACAAGAACAACGCCTGTGGAGGGTTCCTGTCATATGACATATGATGGTGTGTTATTAAATGAACTTTATGATGAAGATCATCCATCATGCAGTGTGAACCACAGACAACAGCCCTGCTGTAAACTGCTTTTTAGATACAACAAGACGAGACACAACGCAATAAGACAAGACAAGACACGACAAGACACGATAACATATGATATGTTAAGCTAAAATAAGATACAACAGGACAAGGCACGAGAAGACAAGACAAGACACGGTAAGACACGATAAGACACGACAAGACACGGTAAGACACGACAAGACACGGTAGGACACGGTAGGACACTGTAAGACACGATAACATGATATGTTAAGATAAAATAAGATACAACAGGACAAGGCACGACAAGACAAGACAAGACACAACAACACACGATAAGACAAGACACAACAAGACACGACAAGACACGACAAGACACGACAAGACAAGATAAGACACAACAAGACACGATAAGACACGATAAGACAAGACACAACAAGACACGATAAGACAAGACACAACAAGACACGATAAGACACGATAAGACAAGACACAACAAGACACGATAAGACAAGACACAACAAGACACAATAAAAAAGACACAACAAGACACGACAAGACACGATAAGACAAGACACAACAAGACACGATAAGACACGATAAGACAAGACACAACAAGACACGATAAGACAAGACACAACAAGACACGATAAGACACGATAAGACAAGACACAACAAGACACGATAAGACAAGACACAACAAGACACGACAAGACACGACAAGACACGACAAGACAAGATAAGACACGATAAGACACGATAAGACAAGACACAACAAGACACGATAAGACAAGACAAAACAAGACACGACAAGACACGATAAGACAAGACACAACAAGACACGATAAGACAAGACACAACAAGACACGATAAGACACGATAAGACAAGACACAACAAGACACGATAAGACAAGACACAACAAGACACGATAAGACACGATAAGACAAGACACAACAAGACACGATAAGACAAGACACAACAAGACACGACAAGACACGACAAGACACGACAAGACAAGATAAGACACGATAAGACACGATAAGACAAGACACAACAAGACACGATTAGACAAGACAAAACAAGACACGACAAGACACGATAAGACAAGACACAACAAGACACGATAAGACAAGACACAACAAGACACAATAAAAAAGACACAACAAGACACGACAAGACACGATAAGACAAGACACAACAAGACAAGATAAGACACGATAAGACAAGACACAACAAGACACGATAAGACAAGATAAGACACGACGAAACAAGACACGATAAGACAAGACACAATAAGACATGACACGATAAGACAAGACACGATAAGACAAGACACAATACCATATGATATGTTAAACATTACAAAAGGACTCGACAAGACAAGACACGATACAACAATAAGAAGACTCGATAAGACAGAAGACACAGTCCTTCACTCAGACTGTGTCTTCTGTCTGTCTGTGTCAAACTGAACTACAGCAGGTTTCCTCTTCAGGTCTGACAGTTTGTGACTTCTCATCGATGTTAAAAGAAAAAAGCTGTGAACACACTCCGTGTTTTTAACACACTAAGTGTTTTTGACACACTCAGTGTTTTTACCACACTCAGTGTTTTTAACACACTCTGTGTTTTTGACACACTCAATGTTTTTGACACACTCTGTGTTTTTGACACACTCCGTGTTTTGACACACTCAGTGTTTTGACACACTCTGTGTTTTTAACACACTACACACTCCGTGTTTTTCACACACTCCGTGTTTTAACACACTCCGTGTTTTTGACACACTCCGTGTTTTTGACACACTCCGTGTTTTAACACACTCAGTGTTTTGACACACTCCGTGTTTTTAACACTCAGTGTTTTTAACACACTCCGTGTTTTTAACACTCAGTGTTTTTAACACACTCCGTGTTTTTAACACTCAGTGTTTTTGACACACTCCGTGTTTTTTAACACACTCAGTGTTTTTGACACACTCCGTGTTTTTTACACACTCAGTGTTTTTGACACACTCAGTGTTTTTAACAGACTACACACTTCGTGTTTTTGACACACTCCGTGTTTTTAACACACTCCGTGTTTTGAGCCTGTCTCAGACTTTCAGACTTTTTAGGATTTTCTTTGTTTCTTCTGTTAAATTAGCTCTCCGGCTAACGGCAGCTAAGCTAAAGTGAATGAAGCAGCTTCCGTTACCTGCTCAGGTCACATCCCGAGTCTGTGCGCCCGCTCAGAGGATCCGCTCAGAAGGTTAAAGAAGAAAACACGGCCTGAGTTCATGTAGAAATCCTCCATCAGCTCCACCAGCTCCACCAAACTACACCTCTTTGTTTTGGTTTGGAGGGACGGAGTTCACGCGTGAGATATCGCGAGACAAGGGGCGACCACAGACACACGCATGCGCACACGTAAATACCCATTTTAGCATAAATTAATAAAAATAATAAAAACAAAAAATAAAGGAAATAAAAATAACTAAAAAATAAGAAAATAAAGGAAAGAAAAATAATAAAAATAAATAAATAAAGGAAAGAAAAATAATAAAAATAATAATAAATTAATGAAAAAGAATAAAAACAAAAAAAGGAAAGAAAAAAAAATAATAAATTAATGAAAAATAATTAAAAAACTAATAATAAATTAATGAAAAAGAATAAAAACAAAAAAAGGAAAGAAAAAAAAATAATAAATTAATGAAAAATAATTAAAAAACTAATAATAAATTAATGAAAAAAATTTAAAACTAATAAAAAAATGAATGGAAAATAATAAAAAATAATAAATGAATGAAAAATAATTAATAATAATAATAAATTAATGAAAAATAATGTATTATTTTTTGCACATTTGACCAATTAAAACAACAAACAAATTTGAAAAACAACTATATATTTTATTGATATATAATAAACACACAACATACTTATAAAAATAAAAACTATTTTATGTAGTTAAACATAAATATTATAAAATATATCATTTGTTCCTATGTTGCTGAAGTGCATAGTTATAAAACCTAACTTCAGACGTTTTCTGATGTTTTACAGTCAAAAATAATAATTTAAAAAAAGTAGCATGTATATATATAAATCTATACATTTAAACTAGACAGCACAAATAAATCATAAATAACACAGTTGGTCCAGACTCTTAATCTTCTTCTTCTTCATTTTTGTTGAAGTAAGCAGCTTTATGAGTGGTTTAAAACACCACCTGTTCAAATAAAATAAGATAAAAAATAAAGCAGTCCCCTCCCCCTATAAAATATCAATTTCATAAATAAAATGTAAAATAAATAAAAGTACATTCTAGTAAAAGACGAACAAAATAGAAAAATAGAAATTAAATTTCTTTTTAAATGTTGGAAGTGTCTACTAATCACGCCTGCTGTGACTCCAAACCGGAGAGGTCCAAAGCGTACTGGATCTCCTCCGGTGTCATGCCGCTCAGGTCGGACAGCTCCTCCGGGCTCAGCCTCCTCTTCGTCCGGGTCGTCTCCACGCTGCTGCCGCTGCTGACGCCCTGCAGCCTCGTCAGGAGCCAGTTCTGCCGCTCCTTCACCCGCTTGTGCTCCCCGACGTTGTGCATGAGCTGGACCTCACTCACCGTCCTCTTTCTGTTCATCATGGAAACACACGGGTCAGGTTAACAACAGCAAAGCACGTGCTGATATGACAGGCGTGTTAATGGATGAATGAATTAATTCTATGCAGGTTAATTGATCTGAAGTCACCTGAGGGGGCGCCCTTCACACTGAGTGAAGAGGTGTAAAACACAGAGAGAGATCAAGAAGAAGTCCAGATGCCGCATGTTGACCTTGATGACCTGTAAAAAAAAAAAAAAGAAAGTTTCTTGTAAATTTCCAAAGTTTTCACAGCATGAAATATGTAGGGAAATTATATTAAATAAGTTTAGTTTGGGTTCAAATAACTGAATAAATTTTTTAAAGTTTATATGGACATTTATATTCCACTAGCTGACATATTAAAGCAGATTTAATTAAATAAATAAACATCTCTGACTATAACAACATACCTCTCTTGGTGGCTGTGAAGTCAGTCTGCTTTGTTGCTTAGCTCCCATCAGTTATGATCACACACTGGACTCTCCAACTTCCTTTTATAGTTCCAGCCGGCGTCCTGAGGGAACTCACTGATGAGCTGCCTTCATTATTACTGTTGATGTCACACCTTCAGCTCCTGGAGGGGGCAGGCCAGGAATGACAACACCTCCTCTGAAGCTTCGTCATAGCAGAGCAAACGAATGGCTCTGCGTCATGTTGAAGCCAAATACCTTCCCACCCGCAAACACACTCGCACATAAAGCGAGATTTAAAGTCTTTATTGTGACATCCACAGGGATTATTTCATTTCTCACATTTAAATATGAGTTATTATATTATGTAAGTTAAATATTGAAATATTACGGTGTTTTACTGTACAATTAACAGTCTCTAATATAAAATACAACTTTATTCTGTATAAAACCATTTAAAATGCTGTATAAATAAATGTTTTGCCATAAAATATGACAAAAAAACAAAAAGTAAAGTTGTTTTTAGAGTAAAAAACTGGCAGCTGTGGTTGCCAGAGTTTTACCGTAATAAATACGGTATAACCTTATGTAATATTACAGTAAAAAAAAATATTATACGGTCGATTGCACCGGTTTAACTGTACAATTAACAGTCTCTAATATAAAATACAACTCTATTCTGTATAAAATCCTTTAAAAAATCCTTTAAAATGCCTTATGAATAAAGGTTTTGCCATAAAATGTGAGCTGCGTTTGCCAGAATTTATAAAGGTTTTGCCATAAAATGTGAGCTGCGTTTGCCAGAATTTTATTTTTTCTAATATTACGGTAATGGGACATTAATACTGTTAATTGCACATTAAAGGTTGGGTTTTATTCCGTATTTTAAAATGTAAAATTGATTTTACAGTGAAAAAACTGCCAAACAATGACGGTATAATAATAATCTCTAATATAAAATGCTGCTTTATTTTGTATAAATAAAGGTTTTACTGTATACAGCATAAATTACGGTCTTTTACTGTCATCATGTACATGAGAAAAGTCATTTCCAAGACTAAAACTTTCCCAAGCACGTACCGTCACATTTTTAATTTCGCATGCTCGCCTGTGATTTTTTCCACCCCTGTTTCTCTGTAGAGCGTCCAAATCTATTAGCCCACATCTAATGTGACCTTTTTGTTGTCCGACTCCCCGGCCTGCCTCACAACAATAGCGGCAACATTTGGATGGATTTATGACTCTCATTGACCGTCAGGGAGTTTCCGTGGTTACATAGGCATTTTACTGAAGAATTAACATTGTTTTAATGAGTTCACATCCCAAAAAAGAAGCCTGACGTCAGAGAAAACATCCCCAATCAAAGAGTTCATGCAGTGTGTCACTGGGTGATGCCGTTGCCGTCACTGTTGTGGTCTCGAGTCGTTTTGTCACATACGTCCATTGTGCTGTCTAGAGGTTAGAGTCTGACCAATGCAGGATTTTTGAGGTTGATGCCAACATGATATGTAAGCTGATGATAAATTTTCACATAAATCAAAACTGCAGTTGAGGTTGAGGTGAGTCAGTCTCCATAAGTCCCCCATGTTAAGTAATTAAGTAATCATCGTATTAGGTAATCATTAATATGTTAGCAGATCGTGTTAGCTGTCATGTAGTCATCTCACAAACCACAATAATAATGAAGTAATAATCTCTGCACCCTCCACCCTCCCTCTCTGTCGGTCATTCAGGCATCAGGGTCAAGACCCCAGTCCCAGCCTCAGCTTTCAGCCACAGGTGTCCCAAAGAAGATCAATCCATGGGACTACACAGCTCATGTTAGAAAGAAACACACACCCTCACACACCCTCACACACACACGCACATTAGGTAACCACAAGGGTATGAGTTTTCTAAAAGTGGCAGGAGCTGGGAATGGCTATGTCATGACATGAAGGCCCCGTTTACACTGAGTTTTCTAATCTGTGGTCAATTTCTAGGTTGTAGAGCGGTCTCAGAGTTAGTGCAAGTGTTATCGTATCCAATCAAACTGCAAAAAAAAGCCCCAGTGTAATAGGTCCAAACCAATGACAGTATAAATTGGCTGGGAAATGAAGCCAAGTTTCAAAAGCTGCAGTTCCTCTAACGTCCACTTGAGGCTGGCTCCAGAAGTGAGTCAGTCTCCATAAGTCCCCATGTTCAAATGTCCAACTTCACAGCAGAAATAAACATGTTTACAGCCTGGTACAAAAAACAGTTTTGGTCTCTGTAGCTAATTTCCCCGTTCATGACAACTGTACTGAGGGTGAATTTATATACAACTCACCTGTTCACATTATATTAAGGCTTAAAGTTATGCAGGATTAAGAGCGTGGACGCTTTGATTGACAGGTGGGTGTTTGTTGTCATGACAAAAAAGCTGAAAATTTTCCACATTTCGGAAGAATTACATGTTACATATATTTACAAGAAATCTGATCACACATATTTCAAATGTAATCTGTTACTTAGTCATGATGACACTGTGTAGCTTCAGTGCCACAAGCGATAATTACACGCAACAGTTGCACAATCTGGGAGTTATCAGGAAGTCAGCAACCTGACTCAGCAACTAGCAACATCGACATAACGTTTGTACAACGTGCTACAATGCTCATGTAGTGTGTACTTTCCGTTATGAAGCTCAGGGTGGAGGCTTCTGAATGTAACGTTGAACCGCCACGTTTCTACCACACTGTATAGAACACAGATGTCGTATATCTGTGACATCACAACCCACAGGTGACATAAAATTTAGAGTTCATCTTGACAGTGCTGCTTCTTCCGCCTCCTGGTTAATCTGATTGACGCCTGGTTGCTCAAACAAGCCACCTGTAACAGCACCCACCTGTCAGTCAAAGCGTCCACGCTCTTAATCCTGCATAACTTTAAGCCTTAATATAATGTGAACAGGTGAGTTGTATATAAATTCACCCTCAGTACAGTTGTCATGAACGGGGAAATTAGCTACAGAGACCAAAACTGTTTTTTGTACCAGGCTGTAAACATGTTTATTTCTGCTGTGAAGTTTTTAAACATAGGGACTTATGGAGACTGACTCACTTCTGGAGCCAGCCTCAAGTGGACGTTAGAGGAACTGCAGTTTTTTTGGCATTGGCTTGACTTCACAGCCATGGAGGTTGACGCTTGGTCCAAACGTATTGATCAGTGTCCTCAGGTGCTGCTTTAGGCCTCCTCCTCCTCCTCCTCCTCCTCGTGTTCCCACGAGGTAAAAAGATCATGACGACATTGGTAGAGTATGACGAGCAGCTCAAAGATTTAAAAGTTACTCTTCAGCTCAGTGACGAGGGTGACAGTTTTTTGGGTTGGGACTGAAGTCGGCGTTACACCTGTTGCTGCATAAACAAAAGGCTCATGTGCTCAGTGATTAAAGCTTTACATACCAGCTCGGGAAGATTTACAGCGATCGGTTGGGGCCCCTTCAGAGACATTGACCTCCACTCGCTTTTCCCGTGACACTATTAGGGACCACGGTGGCCGCGGCCTGTTTAGATGACACCGGCTAAACACGTCGACCTCTGACCTCAGCTCGGCTCCTAAAACCTTGTCGTCCTCATTACCTCACGCCGCCTTAATGTGCAGCATGTTACCTATGGCATGCAAAGGCAACGAGGCGCGTGGGAACGCAACAAAGTCGAAGTCAGCAATTGCCAAAGAACCAGAACCAGAACCATCGTTCATCTTTACACCGAGAGCCGCTTCACTGATACTAACTCGCTGGCATTCACAGCTATTACAAGTCAGGTGCCTCCGTAAAGCGAGCTCGTCCCCGGGGCTTTAAGAATAGCTGGAGGGGAGTAAATAAGAAGAAGAGGTGCTGCTATTTCGGGTTCAGGCTTCGACTTTTATAGAGGGTGACGGCATGTCCTGAGACGAGTGACAGAGAAGATGAGTAACATCGCACAGATGCTGCTCGTCTCAAGTCACTTCAGAGTTTGGGCAAAAACAAGCTCGTTACGGACGTGATTAAAGGTTACATGAAGTGGATTTTATAGAAAAACTGATGATATATTATAGTTTTTAAAATAACTTCATCACTGTTATGGACGTAGAAATTAATACGTTTGAGCTAAAAGAGGTGTAAAACTTCTACTTTTGTAATAATCTTGCTTATTTTCACACTTGAACATAATCTTTAATAAGTATTGACGATCAGATCGGTGAGTCAGTAACAAAATAAAACACGTCTAATATGACCACAGCTCACACAAACACGTTTAGGAACGTTTTGACAATTAGTAGTAACGATCGTAGTGATCGTCGGGATTTACGGCGCCGTGGGTGAAGGGTCAACTTTAACAGTGAGTGAGCTCATCCAGCCTGACCCTCTTTTCCCGGAACTGCAGCCTGCACCATCATTTTACTGCCACCAGAGGCAGACACCACCAGCACCAACCAGACCCTTACACCGGCCTGAACTTCTTTCACTTATGATTGAATGAATTGTTATTAGAACCGATCAAACTCTCACCACCGCCGACGTTCAAACAGTAACTCTGCCATAAATCCTAAATCCATTTGTTGCCGTCCAAACAGGGACGATGATCAAATTACTCAATGAAAGTCTTGGGAAAGATCAAATGAGAGTGGATCGATCGGTCTGCCCACCACACCCCCAAAAATGTTATCAGTGTGTCCTTATCAGAGAGAAACAAGTCGAACTCACTTTGTGTCGATGTCAGCAGAACTCTCCTCAAAGTCACATGAGATTGCATCAATTCTTAGAAGTTGTAAAATATCTTTTAATTTACTGGATATGTAGTTTTACAGCAACACAAAAAAAAACTGCAGTTCCTTTCTCATCCACATGAGTCAGTCTCCATAAGTCCCCATGTTAGACAGCAGAAATAAACATGTTTACAGCCTGGTACAAAAAACAGTTTTGGTCTCTGTAGCTAATTTCCCCGTTCATGACAACTGTACTGAGGGTGAATTTATATACAACTCACCTGTTCACATTATATTAAGGCTTAAAGTTATGCAGGATTAAGAGCGTGGACGCGTTGATTGACAGGTGGTTGGCTTTTTGAGCCACCACACAACCTGTGAGTGACATCACGGATACTACGTCCATTCTTTACACTGTCTGTGGTCGTGGCTGACTCACAGCTCGCTTTTACTGGACTGAACTCCATTCCTTTAGCCGACACTGTAACAAAATGCCTCTAAAATCCAGAGTAACTGTTGCTGTAAAGCACAAAATCACAATATCTTATCGTGTCCGGTAGAAATACATGTAGCTACAGCAGCGTGGGCGGCAATGCAAAGCCACAACAGTTACTGCGACGTCAGACTGAAGTTTGCATTGAGAAAACTGCATTTTTCCATTGCGGAGTTGAAGTCATGCTTCTTCAGCATATTTGAGGAAGTTAAAAATAGTTTTTCTTGTTAAATACGACGTGACATGATTCAGGATTATGGAGAACAGGAAGCATCAGACATCAGTCACGAAGTGCAGATTGAGGAGATGAATACCAGTACGTGGATTACAGATTGGCAACATCCTTGTCTGTTTCCTTCTCATTCTGTATGGAAATGTTTGTAATGCTTCCTGTGTCGTCTTTAAACTCAGACGAAGTCAGACGATGGTATACGAGCTGGTAAACAGTGACTCGCTCTCTGAGTCAGCTCTCCATTTGTTAGTCAATCTGCTGAACGCACTCGAGTTTACAATGTTTCACACAAAATTGGAATTTCAGCTTTTTCAGTGCTGAAGTTGTTTCTAAACTTCCTGCAGCTCGTAGTCACAAGTCCTCTTACGATGTTCAAAGCGCTTTAGCGTCTTTCAGCTCGTTTGTTTCGCTTCTCAAGGTCCTCGTGAAGCCAAACTTGATCTGGACCAACAAAGACCAAATGTTTGGGCTATTTTCAGGTATTCTTCATGGTATTTTCATAAAAAGTAGTTTGATCCAGCCTGTGAGTGATTGTGAGGGCTGCTGCAGTCGTCTATGAGCCGGGCCTCACTGATTACTGTACAAAAAGCACAACTTTATGACTTTATTCAGTGATTTTGGAAAGTTTGTACTGTTATGTTAGTGGGAATAACGTTACAATACAGACTTTCCTGAGGTTGTGTTGAGTCCCAGTGCCCGCTGTACACCAGTGTTGTAGTCAAGACCAACTAAACCGAGACCAACTCTTGACCGAGACTTTATACGGTATATAACATACTTAGATCTTTGGGTGAAGCGTGGCTACATTGAGTCACCTCATCATGCGTCGCCTTAAAGTCTTCATGAGTCGCTGTGTGTTCTCTCAGACGCCGTTTTACAGATGATGCATGAAGGGATTAAAGTGGCATACCTGAAGTTGTGTCTTTAACTAAAACCCGGAGTCCTCTTTGTCTGAGAATGAGACGAGACGAGTAAATATGCAGTCAATTTTAAAAAACAGTCTTAAGGTCCGAGGACCAAGACTGGTTTCAAGTACCACAACACTGCTGTACACTACCTGCTCGACAAATGTCTAACATCTAACAATCAATTAACAAATAACTTCTACAATTTCTAATGTGAGACAACTTTAGCCTGAACATATTCAGAGAGTCAGTAACAAAAACAAACAAACGGAAATATAATCTGACTCGTAACCTGCAGCACGTCCGTGAGGGCTGACAGGGTGACTAATGCTTCATGACTCATGAACTACTTTGTTGTTCATTGTCAGACCTGCATTGTCAACGCCGGGCTAGATACCAACAAACGGCAACTTGGTGAACTCTGTGAGGAACTCGATCTGTTATCTTTAATGGCTCCAAGGCTCAGCGATATCAAATGATCTCCCAAAAGCCATTAACATGTTGGAGCAGCAGTACGATCCAATAAAACATCTCGTCTTAATGTTCTCAGTGTGCTCCTAGATTACTCCTCATGGGGGCAATTTCCTCCTCCTCCCTTTGTAGGGAGTTTTATGTTGCCATGGCGATCGCAGGCAGAAAGTGAGAGAGAAAGTGGAGGGATGGAGCTGAATAATGATTACCACATTAAAAAATATAATCAACCTTAGTCATGATGACCTTAACATGCACCGTGTATCAGTCCCAGAGGCCACAAGCGATAACGTAATAATAATGTAACAGTTGCACAATCAGGGAGTAATCATCAAGTCAGCAAACTGGCTCAGTGCAGTTTGTTACCTAGTAACATCTACCTAAAGTTACATCAGCTACAATGTGCTAATGCTCATGTAGTGTGCAGTTTCTGTGACGTCATCCACCGGTTTTCTGAAGAGCCGTTATGAAGCTCAGCGTGGAGGCTTCTGAATGTGACAGTCATCGATACCTTCTATGTTGAATAATATGATAAAACAACATCACAACCCACAGGTTATATAAAATTATTTTAAAAATAACTTCAAACTGGCTATGCTCTGACTGGCCAAAACAGAGGCTCATCCCAACAACTGAATGTGAATTCAGTTAAATAGCTTCAGTGCATTAACTCTTTGTTGAGTCAGTAAAATTTAATGAGATACCATGGTCCATGGTGTAATATCTAACCTGACACCTCTAAAATTCGCCTTAAATGTTATTTGCAATGTTCCGATGCTATTGCTGTAAATATATTTTCTTTCAAAGTTCAATTTGGCATTATATTTTGTTGATTCAGTACATGTATGAGGTACAATGGTGTGATGTCTGACCAGACGCCTCCAAAATTCGCCTAAAATGTACACATTTTTGCTTTAAAGACAAATATGGCTGTCTAGATTACTAATGTATTGGGTATCACCTTATAGGAAATTTTGTCAGCTTTCATGTGGTACCTCTCATAATGCTCTCTGGCTAATGTTAGTGGAGTTATGAGGCAAAATGTGGCAATATGTCAGGCGTTTTTGACAAAAATAAACATTAAAACTTCATGGCCCAGGAGGCAGGCATTCCCATGGTCTAAAATCAAAATAATTTTATATCTGGTCATTCCACAGCTTGGAGAATGGGAATCACAGCAACTTATGGAGCCAACCTCAAGTGGACGTTAGAGGAACTGCAGTCCTCAGCTAAATGTTATTTCACATACATCACAAACAGCTACATTAATCACGACAAACTGCTAAAAGTGAAAAGTGACTTTAACTTCTCAGGCAGCTGTGTAGCATGTTAATAAAAGCCAAGATTACCCTTAAATAAGGAAGAGTGGATTCAAAGTATCAAAGTTTAAGTTAAATTTATTATTCTTGTACAAGAAGGAGCGTTTAGCTCCCAGAAGAGCCTTGACAATCAATTATTATACACTCTAAAAATGGGCTATCTCGGACACCTCCCCATAGATACAGATGGCATCATAGCGTCTTTCTCAGTTCTCCAATCAGTAGTCAGCAGGATATCCCTTCGTCTAAAGGACACCCCCCCTGACATGTCTCCGACCCTTTGTCCTGTTCTGAACTTCCTCCATCTGTACATAAAGTGAAACTTTCCCTTTCCCTGCCAACCTCAGCAGAAATGTTATTAAGGGGAAGACATGTAAGAAATAGAAACACGCACACACACATTATACGATTTAAAAACATCTGAACCTTAGTATAATCCTAGTTTCTACAACAGTCTGAGTATAAAAACCATAAACTAACAAGGGTGAAGGATGATGCTGTAGTAAAGCAGGTGGTGCAGACGCAGCACAGGCTCGAGGCTTTTGTCAAACTAATAGGACGCTTCGGATAGAAATGGGTCACGGCGTTACTTCGGGGGAAATTGCCAGCCAGACTCTATAATGGAAATGCTGTAATCTTCCTGGTCTGTGATGTAAGGAATGTTTCCTCCCGGTGGCCTTTAAAATACCTAAAAATAATCAGGTTTGTGTGACGCCTGGAGAAAGACAGAAAGTGTTCAGAGTGTTCAAGAGCAACAATAAGTTAGATTAACTGCCAGGGTTGGAGTCCAAGTCGTGACCAAGACCTAGAATGTATCGTGACGGAGACAAGACCAAGACTTTGAGCGGTGGAGACCAAGTCGTGACCAAGACCAGACAGTACACAGCCTGGTTAGGTCACTAATATTCATGAAGACTCTTTGGTTGAAGCGTGGCCGCCACATTGTTTTCTTGAAGAGTTATTTTTGGACACTGTCTTGCCAAACTTGTTGGTCTGAAGATAAAGCAGTGAAACCGGATCATTGAACCATTATTAAATAATATCTTCATCACCTAACGTAAGGATATTTCTGGACTGTCCGACAGTAAATGTATCTGTAAGAGACACACGATGTAGCAGGCTGGGCTGATGACGAAAGATTCATCCATCCATTATCTGTCTACCCTATCCCAGCTGACTTAGGGCGAGAGGCGGAGTACAACCTGGACAAGCTGCCAGTTCATCACAGGGCACATGGAGATAAACAACCATACATACCTACGGGCAATTTAGAGTCAACGGTTAACTTATGGAGAACAGGCAAAGGGCCCCACCCGAGGTTCAAACAGGAACCTTCTTCTTACCTTTTGTGTTAATTATAATCATAATATCTCTAATCTTCGTCATATAAACGTCGATTTATCCAAACTCACACTCACAAAGTTCAAAGTTTTCACACAGACTTTTGTCAGCGTGTGGAGCTGAAGGTAAATTGTGACATCTAGTGGATTAACTATGAAACATGAACCACAAACGTTCCTCAGACTCTCTGTGGTAACATCAGTATGAATCTAATATTTTAAAGGTATTCATCGACACTGCAGCCTGGAGACAGTCCCATGCTTCCTTCAGGCGCTATTGTAAACACCAGCCAACCAACTCAGACGACTGTCAGTGTTTTCTGTCACATCTGGGTTCATGAGGTTTAACACGTATGAGGTGAAGGCACGAAACAAGTGTTTGAGTAACATAATGTCTCTCATCTGCCTCTTTGACCTCTGCCGTGTTTCTATCTCCAGATGTGCACAGAGCTTCTTCTTCTGTTGTCTCTCTTGTGGTACATAGTACAATGAATGCTGCCTCCACCCAAGTGTAATCAAACACAGTAAACTATGAGCAGTTTTTTGGGGGGGAGGGTAATGAAGAAGACCTTTTGTTCTCTAAATGATACGGAGATGGAATTTCATCAATATGCAGCCGTAATCATTCATGTTTTGTATCTCTGGATATCAAAAAAGGAATGTCCTGCCTTAGCTCTGCCAATGACAGAATAAAGAATGGACAGAGCAAGACAGACTTCGCTCACAGGTTTCCGAAGCTGAAAATACGCTGCGCTGGCTGCCAACCGTGTTGGATGTTCTACCATCGGCTAAAATCTAAAAATCAGCAAAGACGCGGTCCTGAGGCGACGCCTGAACGACGACGCAGGAAGCATTACAAACATTTCAGGGTGAATGTCACGTCATATTTAACAAGAAAAACTATTTTAACTTCCTCAAATATGCTGAAGAAGTATGACTTCAACTCCGCAATGGAAAAATGCAGTTTTCTCAATGCAAACTTCAGTCTGACGTTGCAGTAACTGTTGTGGCTTTGCATTGCCGCCCACGCTGCTGTAGCTACATGTATTTCTACCAGACACGATAAGATATTGTGATTTTGTGCTTTACAGCAACAGTTACTCTGGATTTTAGAGGCATTTTGTTACAGTGTCGGCTAAAGGAATGGAGTTCAGTCCAGTAAAAGCGAGCTGTGAGACAGCCACGACCACAGACAGTGTAAAGAATGGACGTAGTATCCGTGACCCACAGGTTGTGTGGTGGCTCAAAAAGCCAACCACCTGTCAATCAAAGCGTCCACGCTCTTAATCCTGCATAACTTTAAGCCTCAATATAATGTGAACAGGTGAGTTGTATATAAATTCACCCTCAGTACAGTTGTCATGAACGGGGAAATTAGCTACAGAGACCAAAACTGTTTTTTGTACCAGGCTGTAAACATGTTTATTTCTGCTGTGAAACATGGGGACTTATGGAGACTGACTCACTTCTGGAGCCAGCCTCACATGGATGTTTGAGGAACTGCAGTCTTTGGCTATGGTTGGCTGGGTTACCACCTGTTACCGTCATTGTTGTTGGAGCCTGTTTCTAATCATGAAAACAGAGAAGTAATCTGAGTAAATTCAGCTTTTACCGACATTAAACTGAGAATAGAGAAAATCTGCTTTTAGCTTTCAGCCGGAGCTTCAGGAAACGATCCAATTAGCCCAGATTCACTTTCATTTTTCAGGTCATGAGGACGTCTCATTGATTTTTTTTGCGTCTTGTTTATTATTTTCGGACTGCTCTCCAGATCTGTTTAATCTAATCTAGATTTACACCCGACTGTCTTTTCAATCCCCAGATGTAGACGGCTCGCACCAGCTGCTTAAGGATCAGATCGTATTGCCGCATCAAACTGGCATCAAACATTTGGACATGGGGACTTATGGAGACTGACTCACTTCTGGAGCCAGCCTCAGGTGGACGTTAGAGGAACTGCAAGTTTGTTTTTGGCACTTCCTCAGTGATGTCACGGACACACGACCATCTTTATACTGTCTGTGGTACAGGCAACAAGAATAGTAAGAAGAGAGATTTTAATAAAAAAATCTTAAACTGAATTATCTTTATTTGCTCAAAGGTTCTAGGAGATGTTGGTGCTCTCTGGTTTTTACGTGATGCACCTGAACGCAGCATGAACTCCGGGCAGCAGCGGCGGTGTCTTTGAAGTAGCCGACTCTCCATCCTCAGGTAATTATTATTAATTATTATGAAGCTATAACCAAAGAAAACACGTTTATACATGACGACGTTTCATGTCACAGCCTGCATGCGAGTCAACACGAAGGTGTTCAGTACAGGTGAACTGTCGAAGCGGGAAAACATCGATTCAAAGGGACAGAAAGGTAAAAGTAAAACCTGTCAGTGTCGTCGTGTTTTCACATATGAACCAAACACGAGTGTAAAATAATGTGGGGACATGCAGGATGTTCAAATATAGTAAAATAAGTTAATTCATGCTTTAATTTACCCCCAAATATCATAATTTCTACTACTTTATTTTAATATTTAGACTATTTTTGTGTGTTAACAGCTTCAAACACTTTAACTCCAAATGTTTCCTGTGTTAGCACGTCACAGATGTCTTATATTAACTATTATATTAATGTTTTTGTCCCCTCTGTCCTCCAGTATCTGTCCAACACTGACACAAAGTCGTGTTTTTGGGTATTCTTTGTGGTATTTTAGAGTTTGTCTGATAAATCATCCTGCACTCTGAACTTTATGACTTTATTCAAACTGGATTAGATTTTATACAAAAAATATATTTGCTGCTTTTCCCCCTCTGATGTCCTCCGGGCTGCTCCGCCTCAACTCTCTCTGTGATTTACAGAGTTTCCTGATGGACAGTGAAGTAAACTGCTGACAACTGTAGCTGCTGTTAGCTCAGTCTGTGAGCTCTTAGTGTTCAGAGGAGCTTTGGACCACCGGGAAGAAGAAGAAGAGGTTTATAGGGAATGCAGAGTTAGTGTCGTGCCAGAACAGGAGCTGGGCAATGTAACTGGGCTCAGCAGCCTCTATGGACATAATGGCAGAGGAAGCTAAGAAGAGCCGCCGGACAAGAGTAAATGTGGGACTTGGTGAAATAAAAGGCTGAAAGATGACCTGGATGATGATTGGCTGTTATAAGTAATGTAATCAGAACAAATACTCGAGTACAGCTGAACATATTTACCACAGCGGAGTTACACTACAACAAATACCGACTTCTACGTGACGTTGATCTAAATATCTTCGGTTTTGGACAGTTGGTGAATAAATCGGCCAACATCAACTACCTTTAAATAATTTCATTTAATCGTGTTTCTGTCCTGTCTTACTTTCTGCTTGTTCAGCACTTACCACTTCTATATTTTTATACTATATATCTTGCGAGTCAGTTGGTGTCTTGTTCCCTAATGAGCTTTTTTAAACGGCTATTTTTGTTCACAGCTTTACAGTTTAACGTCGAGCCCAGGCGTGATGAATGTGTGCCGCTTCTCTAAAGATAAACTCAGTGAAGTAAAGACTATACATCAACAGGATGACAGATCTGTATTGTATTTCCCCAGAGGACAACAAACAATTTGCATAATATACTATAGCACTATATCACAGTCTGAAACCAGCGGTGGCCAGTTGGGAGGTGGTCCTCTTGCCGGGTTTGGCTCCTGGCATCCTGGGGCTGTCAGCAGTTTACTTCACTGTCCATCAGGAAACTCTATAAATCACAGAGAGAGTTGAGGCGGAGCAGGTTGAGGACGTCTTCTCGGTCACGTCTCATTGATCAAACGATTGATCTACAAAGTAATCAGCAGATAAATCGCTGATGCCACGATAAGATACGGAAACAACATGTATATTAAATTGTGTATTAAAAACGTCTTTCCTCTTCCCGTTGCACAGACTCATGGGTGACTGCGAGGAGACCGACTTGTTTTGGGCGTCTTTGATTTCGCCCGGGAAGAGAAAACGAAAGAAAGACTCCAAGAAGGACAAAAAATGCAAAAAGAAAGAACAAATGGACGAAAAAGTCGAAGGAAAAAAGAAGACGACAAACTCCAAATTCAAAGAAGCGATGGGGAAAAAGAAGCGAATTAAAAAAGAGAAGAAGAAAAAGAAAAACAGATCGGCTCTGGACGACGACGAGGAAAAACCTCAAACATCAAATCCATCCAGGCGCAGCAGTGACGAGCTAAAACCCGACAAGAAGAAACGAAAAAAGAAAGTCTCGTTTGACTTGTCGCCGGGCGTCATCTGGGCCAAACATCCTAAATCCATCCCATCGTCTTCCCAGCATCCCAAAGAGAGCGTCCTCTTAGAAGACGCTGCCGCTGCGAGCGCCGGCGTGTTCACGGCGACAGGTCAAACGCACGACGACGACTCTCAGCTCAACAGCGAGGACATAAACAGCCAGGACCTGTTCATCACCCAGAAGACCTTCAGGGCGTCGCCCTCTGAGCCTTCGAGCGGCGAAGCCAGCGATGAAGTTATTCCTCAGACGCCCTCGCCGCAGGTAGAGCGGCATCTCGAGGGATCGTACGAACGTCCACGGGAGTCGCATTTCCATCAGCTTCACGGAAAGACGACACTTCTCACACAAGGAGAAGAGAGGACAAAGAAAGTACATCGTGAGCACAAGAAGGGAAACTTCATGGACAAGGAGGGTAAGAAAGTACCGTGTCCTCCCGTAGACGTCAAGCCCAGGGTGGTGCCTCCTTTCCTGGACGACCCCATCAATGCAACCCCGTCCCTGCATGAGTCAAAGACAAGCACCTCCACCCAGACCGAAAACCTGTTCACCACCGAGCTCTCCTCTTACCTCAACTTCTGCCGCAGAGTGACCGTACCCTTGGACAACCTGAAACCTCTAGACCTGAGCCTGCCGCAGAGGGCCAGAAAAGACTTCGGGACGTCGGTGAAGATCAACCGCAAAGACCTGAACCCGCAGCCTTTAGGCGCCAAAGACGTTGTGGTGAAGAAAGAGCCTCCCAGTCAACACCGTCTGTCTTTAAGCACACGAGGCAAAAGTAAAACATCTCCGACCCTCCAGTCGGAGTCTGACACCAAGTGTGGAGAAACCACCAACTCCAGCGAGGACGAGCCGACAAACCGCTCTGGAAAGCTGGAGCTGACCCAGGTAACTTCAGGCGATACTCACACCTCACACACATTTCATTACTACAGTCCGAAAAAAGGTTCATCGAACTTTTTGTTTGACTTCAGGCTCGAGCGGTCCAGACCAAACTCAACGAGTCCTTCTTTTTCAAGACCAAAGGGGACGGACAGTCACCGAGGCCGGAGTCTGCGCTGATGAAACTCGCTCAGGGCCAAGACGTGAAGACGAGGAAGGGCCGCGTCACGCGACCTGCAGTCAGCGGCTGCCGCTTTAACGCCACGCCGCAAAGAGCAGCCAAGTACGAGTTCAACTCGTGACGGATGTTATGGAGAATCCAGCCATAGTTACCCAAAAATGAACTTAATGTCACTCGTTTGAATTCTCGAGTAACTTTTCTAGACGTTTGTTCGTGTTTTAAGTTCAAATATCAGCTCCAGTAAGAACTTTTTGAATGTTTCCAGGAAACTTTCACATCAAATTGTCGCTCATGGCGTTGTTTGTTGGCTGTTCTGTATGAAAGGAAGTCTTTTATAAATTAAAGTTGAGCTTTGCTACTGAGGGGCAATCGGGCTGCATTCATGATTTGTGTCGTCATAGTAACCCAATCTGAACATCAGGAGAAAGTTTCAGAGCGTCCCGGTAACCATAGTGACTGTACACCTGAGCGGTAACCATGGTAACTCACGGTGCCAGAGGAGAGGGCGAGACGCTGAATGAACCGTTTACTCAGATATACTGCAGACACATGTAGAGAGACAGACAGCTGAGAGACAGCAAGAGAGAGAGGGAGAGAGACAGACAGCAGAGAAACAGACAGGACAAAGACAGCAGAGACAGAGAGAGAGACTGCAAGAGAGAGAGAGAGAGAGACAGACAGACAGCAGAGAGACAGACAGCATAAAGACAGACAGGACACAGCAGAGGGACAGACAGGACACAGACAGACAGGACACAGCAGAGAGACAGACAGGACAACGACAGCAGAGACAGAGAGAGGGAGAGAGAGACAGACATGGCACACAGTCAGCAGAGAGACAGACAGCTGAGAGACAGACAGGACACAGACAGCAGAGAGACATACAGGACAAAGACAGCAGAGAGACAGACAGGACACAGACAGACAGCAGAGAGACAGACAGCATAAAGACAGACAGGAAACAGACAGACAGGACACAGACAGAAAAGACAGGACACAAACAGCATAAAGATAGACAGGACACAGACAGACAGGACAAAAACAGCAGAGAGACAGACAGGTGAAAGACAACAGAGAGACAGACAGGACACAGACAGACAGACAGGACACAGACAGACAGACAGGACACAGACAGACAGGCCCTGGTTTTGTCATTGAAGCGAAACATTCAAAAGAAATAAATCTTTATTTATATTTAGTCAGTTATTAAACTCTCCATGTTAATAAAACATTCAGCTCGTGCATTAAAGCAAAAATCCACCTTTAAAACTTAAAGTTGTCCTTCAGCATCGTCCTGATGTGACGTCACACCGTCCAGTTTGACCTTTGTGGTACCTGTACAGGTGCGTCTGTGTTCTCAGGTGGATTTTTCCTTTAGCGCAGTCACAGTCTAGTTGTGTCTGAAGAGTTTGATGCCCATCCAGCTCCACAGGTGGAAGAAGACGTAGACGGGGATGGTGACGGGCAGCAGCAGGCTGTAGAAACACAGACTGTTGCTGCTGGTGCAGCCTTGAGGGAAGTTCTCGTCCACGGCGGCCGAGTAGAACAAACCGCAGAGAGACAGAATCGGGACGAGGCCCACCATCACGGGCAGGGAGAACATGCTCGCAGCTCGGCTTCAGGACTAAATAAATATCGGAGTTTCTAAAAACGCAGCGGCGTTCTTGCTGTGTTTGTCGTGGACTTTCTATCCTTGTGTCGGAGTCGTCGAGGCGTCGCCGTCTTTCTGGATGAGTCGTGCTTCCTGAGGGATCATGTTGGGGATGCCGCCGACGATGGGATACGCGATGCCGAGCTCCTCGTTGATCAGCTCGTTGGTTTCGCCGTCGTACCTGCGAAGGGAGAAGAGCGAGTTACAAACGCACAAACGTATCCGCCTGATGATGTAATAATAAGTGATCCCGCCCTCGACTTCACGCCATGACGCTACACCGCCTCCTTCCCAGCGGTTGGACATTTGGACATGGGGACTTATGGAGACTGACTCACTTCTGGAGCCAGCCTCAAGTGGACGTTTGAGGAACTGCAGATTTTAACACTTAGGAACAGGTTTCATTTAACAACCACAGAGGCTGCTGATTGGTTGTTAGCTTCTATTTAGCTCAGTGTTAGCTTATTTTTAGCTCAATGTTAGCCTCCATTTAGCTCAATGTTAGCCTCCATTTAGCTCAATGTTAGCTTCCATTTAGCTCAATGTTAGCCTCCATTTAGCTCAATGTTAGCTTCAATTTAGATCAATGTTAGCTTCCATTTAGCTCAATGTTAGCTTCCATTTAGCTCAATGTTAGCTTCCATTTAGCTCAATGTTAGCTTCCATTTAACGCAATGTGAGCTTCAATTTAGATCAATGTTAGCTTCTTTTTAGCTCAATGTTAACTTCTTTTTAGCTCAATGTTAATTAGCTTCTTTTAGCTCGTTAACTTCTTTTTAGCTCAATGTTAGCCTCCTATTTAGCGTGTTGTTAGCTTCTTTTTAGCTCAATGTTAGCTTCTTTTAGCTCAATGTTAGCTTCTTTTTAACTCATTGTTAGCTTCTTTTAGCTTGTTGTTAGCTACTTTTTAGCTCAATGTTAACTTCTTTTTAGCTCAATGTTAGCTTCTCTTTAGCTCAATGTTAGTTAGCTTCTATTTAACTCAATGTTAGCTTCTATTTAGCTCAATGTTAGCTTCTATTTAGCTTGTTGTTAGCTTCTATTTAGCTTGTTGTTAGCTTCTTTTTAGCTCAATGTTAGCTTTTATTTAACTCAATGTTAGCTTTTATTTAACTCAATGTTAGCTTCTTTTAGCTCATTAATTTCTTTTTAGCTCAATGTTAGCTTTTATTTAACTCAATGTTAGCTTCTCTTTAGCTCAATGTTAGCTTTTCTTTAGCTCAGAGTTAGTTAGCTTCTTTTAGCTCATTAATTTCTTTTTAGCTCAATGTTAGCTTTTATTTAGCTTGTTATTAGCTTCTTTTAGCTTTATTTCTGCTGTGAAGTTGGACATTTGAACATGGGGACTTATGGAGACTGACTCACTTCTGGAGCCAGCCTCAAGTGGATGTTAGAGGAACTGCAGGTTTTAATATTTTCGGTTGTTTTTGGACAGAGTGTTCTTTAATTAGTCACAATAACACATTTATTTATTTATAGCTTTAATAATCACTCACACGTGTTACGGTTAAATTTGTCACTTTGCTGCGTTTGAGAACCCGGAAGTGTCTAATCTTTTGTCCTTGTGTGTGTGTGTGTGTGTGTGTGTGTGTGTGTGTGTGTGTGTTACCTCAGCGGCTTCTTGGACAGCGGACACACCAGCAGCTGAAGCAGGGAGGCGTCAAACGGCGCCGCGTCCTTCACTCGGTCCGTTAGCCTCCGTGCCACCGGCGTCTTACTCACATAACGGGGAACACCGACTGCTCCGGTCACCAGTCTGCCCGTAACACCCCGAAACATGACCGAAAAACTGCGACACAGGCGAGCAAATCCACCCCCCCACCATGCAACTGGAATATGAGTCCTCTTCCGGTTGTCATTAGTTCCGTTTAGCGAGTTATTTTTCAACAACAGCAACAGCACTTTAAAACTTGTTTTAAATCTATATCTCATAAACTATAAAGCCTGTGTTATAGATAAGATGTTAAATATAATTGTTATTAAAGTAATAAACGAGTTAGAGGGTGATTGTTTCCTCATTTGTCCGTGTGGTGGCAGTGTTGCACTGTTCAGCTCTGTAAAGTAGTGATGGGAAGTTCGGTTCTTTTTAGGGAGTCGGATCATTTGACTCACTTCATTTTTACCACTTATACCTTTAATAATTCAGCCAGATTTAGCCCTGACTTGACTATGATTTGTATGTGTAATTCAGCCAGATTTAGCCCTGACTTGACTATGATTTGTATGTGTACACATATATCATGTATATATTCATTACATCCTTTGTACTGAAGCATTAAAAAGTAAAAATGACATTTTCTAATGTCAATAAATTGCCAGTTGCGTTTAAAGACCCTTGTAACTCTCTGAAACCAGCCAATAAATGCACTAACATGCTTGTAGAACCACTCTGCTACACAAAGCAGATAGAAACACCGATTAAAAAACTATAAAAAGCATAGATTTTGACTGTTGGATGCACAGTTCTCATGTGTGTGTGAAGGTTGTTTGTGGACCCTGCTCGAGATGACAGCAAAATTCTGCATTCTGCATTCAATTTTTTTTAAATGGGTCCAAATGCTGCTTCTTTTTCTACTATCACTCAACGGCTCACGTACCGGAGCTGGCTCCTTGAACCGGCTCGTTCACGGTCGACACATCACTACTGTAAATCTAATACTGTGTGATATGACCAGAATTTGGCACCAGACTGTGAAAAACATCATTAAAAACAACATGAACTGGATGAAGCAGAAACTTAATTTATGAATTTATTTCACATTAATGAGTTTATTTTCGATTCTGTATCTGTTCTATCAAGTAAAAAAAACAACTAACTAATGGAGGCTCGTATTTGTGTGATTTTCACATCAGTCACTGTTTGATCTGTAGTTTCATTCCCGCTCTGCAGACAGCCTGAACTTGATTTCCCAGCAGGTTATATCTATACAATATTAAATATTGTCAGAGCCCGTGCCAGATAGAGCAGAATGCATTCCCCCATCCATATGGCTGAAGATATTGCTCTGAGACTTTCTTGGCTGAGCCCCAACTTGTTTTAAAACTGCTTCTAGCTTTAATATATCCCACCGCTCGCTACATGACAGACCTGCTAATACAGTTTTTTATTTTTTTATTTTTCTCCTCCTTCTCCTCGCTGCCAGGGGTTGAATACACCGCTGTTATGCTCTGTAGCTGTGTACCTTCATTGTTGTTCACTCCTGAGAGGCATCCCTCATGTCTGACATATTCCAACGGAGCACTGGGGTCGAAATAATACGGAAAGAAGGACGACGTGTGTTCAAGACAAAAATATAAAGCAATGTTCTGTAACAGGAATGACATAAGTGGAAGTGGAATATGAAGCAGTCAATAAAACAGAGAAAATCACACACACACAAAACAACCTGTTGTTTTACGGCAAAAACTGCGGTTGCAGTTTTACAGTAAATACGGTGTAACCTTTTCTAATATTACGATAAAAGCATGTTAGTACTGTTGATTTCACGTATAAAAGGTTGGCGTTTTATTCCGTATTTTAAAATGTCTGGAGATCTATCAGTGAAAAAACCATGACAGTAAAAGACCGTAAAAATGTGCTATTACAAATTACAGTATTTTACTGTAAGATTAAAAGTCACTTATATATAATATATAATACTACTTTATTCTGTATAAATTAACTTAAAATGCTGTATGAATGAAGGTTTTGAAATATTAGTTTTTACCGCATACAGGAAAACACTGTGATACTTAATAGCACATTTTACATACTTTTACTGTCATGGTTTGTCAGTTTTTCAAGGTATATAAAATTTCAACAATACCTCGGATCATACTAGAGTAAAAAAAAAGAGCACTGTTATGTATTTTGAGGAACATCTGGACTGACTACCAGCCACTGAAAGTCCTGATGCTCCTATTTAATTTAACACAACATTGGTCTTCAAGTGCTGATGAAGTTTCACTGTGGTGATGAGAGAGGTATTAGGAAAGAACATTAACTCTGCCAAGACAGCTTAGACTGGATAGGACTCAGTTTTAAGTCATTCTTTTAATATGCTGAGCCAAAGTAAGAAGTACATGATGTTTGGAGTAACATAAATAGTAAAGAATGCAGTCTACAGTTTAAAAAACAAACAAGCTAACGTAAATGTTTATTTAATATTTCTGTTGCTTTTAACAAACACCGTTTCCCACAAGCCCCCCCTGAGACATAACCTGCCGCTACCTGTAGCTAACAGCTAATTTCGCTACCTGCTAATTCATCTAATGGCTAATATGCTAACTGCTATTTCAGCTAACAACTAATTTGGCTAACTGCTAATTCAGCTAGCAGCTAATTCAGCTAACAACTAGTTTAACTAACTGCTGATTCATCAACAGCTAAGTCAGCTAACTGCTAATTGATCTAATGGCTAATATGGCTAACAGCTAATTCAGCTAGCAGCTAATTCATCCAAATAGGGTATTCCAACTGCACATTCAGCTAACTGTTGTTTTAGCTAACAACTAATTTCGCTACCTGCTTATTCAGTGCTATTTCAGCTAACAGCTAGGTCAGCTAACTGCTATTTCAGCTAACAGCTAGTTTAACTAACTGCTATTTCAGCTAACAGCTAGGTCAGCTAACTGATATTTCAGCTAACAGCTAACTCGACTAACTGCTAATTCATCTAATGGCTAATATGGCTAACAGCTAACTGCTATTTCAGCTAACAACTAATTTGGCTAACTGCTAATTCATCTAATGGCTAATATGCTAACTGCTATTTCAGCTAACAGCTAGGTCAGCTAACTGCTATTTCAGCTAACAGCTAAGTCAACTACATGCTAATTCAGCTAGCTGACATTTACATCACATTTAGTCATTTAGCAGATGCGTTTTTTCCAAAGTGACTTAGAGAAAAGAGAAACAATCACGATCCAACATTTTAAACATATTTCAGCAAACAGATAATTCAACTTACAACTAAGTCAGCTAACTGCTAATTCAGCTAGCAGCTAATTCGGCTAACTGCCTCCTTCACAGTCGAGCGAGCCTCGTAGCCGTTGCGTTAGCCTTCTTGGTGGGTACAGTCGTTAAATTAATGCTAATGGTGCTTTTCACTTTTTCAGACTGACGAATTGAAGCCACGCTGAGTTACAGCAGCTGGAGGAACAGGTCCGCTCTGGAGATTCTTCTTCAGCGTGAAATGGAAATGAGTTCTCTGCAGCACGCGGCGTGATGCCAGAATCATTTCGCTGCACATGTTGTGTGGATGCTGAGTCGAGCATGACTGTGTGTGAATCACTGCTTCGGCCTGACGTCAGTGACTCACACCCCGGTACAGTAACCGAGGACAGTCACAGTGTCCCGACTAATAACTCGAGGAACCCGAGACTCCACATTCGTTCTCCAGTGACAGCGCGGCCTCCTCACGAACAGGAAAGTTACATCTAAGCTTTGTGGGCAGGGAGCGGGATCACACATAATCTACCTGCTATCAACACTAATGCTGCTCCTCACTTCACCAGCAATGTTGTCTTAAATTGTCTCATTAGAGCTTCACGGATGAGCTCACGAGGCTTTGGGAGATTGTTTTTCTCGTGAACGGTTCACGGTTCACGGTTCAGCTCTCTGCTCTCCACAGGTGGGAGTGACGGGACCGTCACACTCTCAGCAGCAGTGGAGCGCGGGCCTCTTTCGTACCCGGCGTCCTGACAGACCCTTCATCAAGCCCACTCCTCCCAGCGATATTTGACAAGAGCTTTCATCAATCCTCCACTCTCTGTCTCTGCTGACCTTCTCCGAGCCGCTCACCTGTGCACAGGTACGGAGTCCTCGGCGATGAACTTCGTTGACCCACTCCGGGCTGTGTTTTTCAGGTTTGCTCTTCTGGTTTTTGCACTGAGGAGCAGTGACAGAGCCGACAGAGCTCTCACAGATATTTGACGCTTCTTTTATTTTTCCTATTTTTCTCCAGGCGACTGTCACAGTGAACGGACCGGCCTGTGGATGGTTTGAAGTCATAGATTCACACCTTTACACAGGCTTCCCACTCATTAGTCTAATTACCATTAACCCATATACAGAGTCTACGGTGACGCTGAGTTAATCCCTTCACAGTTTCGACTCGTTTAACAAAATAAAAGCCTTTATTTCCACGTTTTATTATCTCGTCTTGTTTGCAAGAATCCGCTTTCAAGTCCATTGCGTAGCCGCCTCGGGACTCAGAGAGCTGAAGTTATGTTTGCCTAACTCCAACGATAACTAACACTAACTTTTTTATCTTTGCTCTGCACACAGAATTAGAGTTAAAGAAACGTTAACATAATGTATTCTTGAGCTCCACACACGTGTGGCCCGCAGGAAGTCATCCCACAAAATGAGAATTTTCTTCTTCAATGAATTTGGTTTCCCCGCCGAGCGGAGTTTTTTTTTTTTATCCAATTAGAAACATGAGATTAGGTTTTTTATTCCTGCCAGGAAAGCTTTCATTTCCAGGCTGAAATATTGCTGATGTAGCATTTGCTGCTTAATCTGATAATCAGATCCTCAGGGACTTCCTTTCTCGTCTCCCATGGACCCTTAATCCTCCTCTTTCATGCCCTTTCCTCCTCTTTCTTGCACCCCTTATCGTCTCTGGTTCTACTTTTATATGCCTCCCTTCCAACACATAAAAAAAATATAAGCTCTTCCTAATGTGCCTGATTGATGGACAGGCACTGATCCAATGAAGCGCTGCCCTTCAATTAGGCCCTCCGTGGTCACCTGGCAACAGTGTTAACGAAGTGGACCCTTCAATTAAGTCTCGCCGGTTGTTTGGCTGAAGCGCGGGCCAATGAGTCGCGAGCGAAAAGGTTGACGGCACGTCATTACCGCTCCTTTCAAGGCCTTGGAGCGCCGGGATGGCTTTAATCACTCAGTCGCCGTTTAGTGCTACGGCGTTGCACGGATATATATATATATATATATACACTCACGGCTCATTGGATGTGCTGGCTTTACAATGCCTCTGATGTTATGAGAGGCTATGAGACTTATTTACGAGGTGTTCATGGTAACTCCTCCAAACAATATAGGTGCAGGGTTTCAGCTTTTATGGCGAGTCATCCATGGAAATGCTTTATCGCTCATAGAGACAAAGAGTAAAGCTGTTTTGATGCCCGGGCGTACTCATGCATCACTGTAATCCTTTAAGAAGGCGCCGCTTTAAAGGATGGATTCCTCTTTAGTGAAGATGCATCCTCTCTATAATGGTATCTATTAAAAGAGGGGGAGAGGAGGCCTGAGCGAGGAGGAGTGAGAGGAAGAGAGGGGTAATGACGGAGGGACTGAGAGAGTCCATCCAGCTCCTCGGCGGGCTAACGAGAAAGTCGGATGTTGCCTGGAGGTGATAATTAGCACATCCTCAGAGGCTGCAGAGAGCGACACATCTGCCCCCAGTTCAGCTTACTGTTTGTTTTACATCGTTTCCTACTCGTTAAGGTGGAAAATCTTTAGGGCATCTTTTGTGTTGTAACAATGACTTTTTAACCTTAAAGTCCAGACAAACTGATCAAGACAATTCCCTGTATAGTCTGATCTCTTGTTGAATGAGGTCTCGAGGCGAGCTCAGACCCAACAGTTCACACCATGAGCAAACACTTGACGACAGTGGCGAGGGAAAACTTCCTTTAAGAGGCAGAAGCCTTGAGCGGAACCCGGATCATTGGTGGACGGCCGTCTGCAGAGACCGGTTGAGTTTAGGCAAAGACGCACAGCAGCAATAATAATAACTACAACTATAGTTTTATATAAACTCTAAATCTAAAGAGTCATAAGTAGCTACAACTGTGAAATATAACGTGCAGAATTTCCCTTCAAAATGTTTTGTAGTGGAAGAATAGAGATCAAATTCAGTTTTATTTATATAGCACTAAATCATAACAGAAGTTATCTCATGACACTTTCCATATAGAGCAGGTCTAGACCGTACTCTTTAGAATATTATTTACATAGACCCAACAATTCCCACCATGAGCAAACACTTGTGGACAGTGGCAAAGAAAAACTTCCTTTAATAGGCAGAAACCTCGAGTAGAACCTGGATCATTGGTGTCTGCCATGACCAGCTGAGTTTAGAGAGAGAGAGACATAGATGCACAGCAGCAACAGTAAAAACTACAACTATAGACCCAACAGTTCCCACCATGAGCAAACACTTGGCGACAGTGGTGAGGAAAAACTTCCTTTTAGGGTCAGGAACCTCGAGCAGAGCTGGCTGCCATGACCGGTTGAGTTTAGACAAAGATGCACAGCAGCAATAATAATAATAACTACAACTATAGACTTGACAGTTCCCACCATGAGCAACCACTTGGCGGCAGTGGAAAGGAAAGAACAAGAGAAGTCCAAGTCCTTCAAAGCAAATTACAATTAAAAAACTGTGACCAGACTGATTAATAATTAAATATTGTGTTCGGTCTGCCTGTCTCTGTCTCATTTATGTTTCATTGCTCTGGGATTTTACCAGTTTACAACTAGAGATTTAAATATGTTTGTTTTCAAGGTTAAAATCGTTAGTGAGTCACGTCTCAAGACTCCTGATGGAGTCTACACCTGTACCTCTAAAGTGACAACTGATGTAAAAAATAGAGTAAACTCTCATTAGAGGCATTATAGACTGTGTATATGTGCAATCTGTTTAGGAAAGATCAGCAGTGAACAATCTTCTCTTTTCTAAATCAACAGTACAAATACATTTGATATAAAAATCGCATCAAATAAATGAGCATCGGTTGTTTCTGTCGCCCCCAAATACCCCAAAATAGCTTTAAAAATAACACAAATCACAGTTATTAAAAGCTATCAGTGCAGTTTAATCATGTAACACGTTGGAGCACATCCACCTTTTTATAATGAGATTACTGTAAATCCATTATCTAGCATGCTCTGCCCTCCAACACCTCGGAAATCATGAATCATACTTAGATTCCACTTCTGCTTCATCTCCTCGTCGTAAAATGGCGGCATGAATTGTACACACACGCGCACGTCTGTTTGTGTGCGCGTGCATGCAAATGACGCCATTTACGAGACGGCGGAAGGGTAAACAGCGGCATTACTGGGATTGATGTTAGCCGTGCTCGGAGAGTGCCGCCTCATACATGTTTCATGATGCCTAACTCTGAGTTCAGCAGAGACGCAGACACTCAGGAGAACGCCCGGGCCTCCTGTTCGACCTGCTTCTTTGAAACGACATATAAAATTTACCAGACGCACACAAACAACTCAGCAACACTCGATGACATGATTCATGTCATTTTGACTGTAAAGAAGTATTTTTGCATACTGTGTTTTTAATTAGTAGTTCCTTTTTGATAGCGTTTATAGTTTGAGCTGGCTCAGGTGAGGCTACACTGAGATCAGGGATTGGTCGAGCCTGCTGCTGTGCTCCTGCCTGATGTCCACCACAAATACTATAAATCTACAAGGAAGATCTTCTGCAATTTCAATGGTCAACCGGTCATGGAAGACAGTTCTGCTCAAGGTTTCTGCCTCTTAAAGGACGTTTTTCCTTGACACCGTCGCCAAGTGTTTGCTCATGGTGGGAACTGTTGAGTCTATAGTTGTAGTTATTATTGTTGCTGCTGTGCATCTATGTCTCTCTCTCTCTAAACTCAACTGGTCATGGCAGACACCAATGATCCAGGTTCTACTCGAGGTTTCTGCCTATTAAAGTTTTTCTTTGCCACTGTCCACAAGTGTTTGCTCATGGTGGGAATTGTTGGGTCTATGTAAATAATATTCTAAAGAGTACGGTCTAGACCTGCTCTATATGGAACGTGTCATGAGATAACTTCTGTTATGATTTAGTGCTATATAAATAAAACTGAATTTGATCTCTATTCTTCCACTACAAAACATTTTGGAGGGAAATTCTGCACATTATATTTCACAGTTGTAGCTACTTATGACTCTCTAGATTTAGAGTTTATATAAAAATACATGATCAGTGTATGAATTATGATGCATTATGTTACCCAGCAGTACACTGAGTAGTTAAAATTCACTCAGTAAAATGCTATGTAATGTACTTAAGGGAGCATTTTTCTACATGATAATTACTTTTATTTTTAATACTTTGAGAGCAGTGTTTAGGATTTAGCGGGATCTATTACCAGAGCAGAATTGGAATATATAATATGCCATGTTTTAATTAGGAATAAAATTAAAATATTAAAATGAATTAAATTAATTATCACCTGAAAATAACATCTGTTGTGTTTTTGTTAACATGAACCTTTTATACCTACGAGTCGACCATGAAGCACCCTTGTCAAATCAAAAAGTGGCTCCAGATGGGACCTTTCACGTTACGTCCACTGTTCAACATGGTGGAGGGTGACTCAAGGGGTATTCAGGTGGTTGCCTCACCACTAGATGTCACTAAATCCTACTGGTCCCCTCAGCTATAGGGACCCTTTTAGCATCAGTATTTAGCTGATTATTTTGGTTTTACAGCCCAAAACTTTACTTGTTTGTTAAGTTTCACCGCTCTCATGTTCAGGCCCAGCAGGCAGCAGTTTTATGTAAAATATCTCAGAGGTTAAGGGTGTAGGGGACGTCATGGAGACTACGTCCATGTTTATACACAGTCTATGGTTTTAGCAAGCAATCCCAACATTCATCGCTGTCAGAGGTGAAGAAACACACAGGACAAGTTTTGCCATTATCATTTGTTTTTTACTGTTGGTGCTTATAAATATCCAGTTTAAATACACTAATAAAATAGCTTGGACATTTTCATGACTTGATATATTAACAGCTTCCCAAAAATTGAGATACTTTTAAGATTTCAGGATCTAAAACCTGAGCCACAAAAAGAACAAGAAGGTCAACAGAAGGTTTGGTAACAGATGCTACACAGTAGCCAATAGAAGACATACCACTGCTTTAAACACTGTGTTGTCAGTACCTCAGTGGGTGGTGATTGAAAAAAAAAAAAGATTTTTGAATACATAACAGCCAGATCAATAATAAATAAGTTTGTCCCGTTTTTGTGTTGAATAATTGACCGACACTTTTCAAAGCTGGGGGTTTGAATATCTGTGAGATTGACTGTAATATTTAATTAAAAGCTTCGTGACAGTGCATAACTTTTGGAGATCTGCAAATGTAGAGCAAATTATTGAACAGTAGTATATGCAAGTGTCAAAATCAGCAAAAACAAAATATACTCATACATAAAACACACATCCAGTCGGTAGTATCCATCCATCCATCGCAGTGGCAGCAGATCTAGCAGGGCAATCCAGATATTCTTCTCAGCAACACATTCCAGCTCCTCCTGGAGGATCCCGAGGTGTTCCCAGGCTAGATGGGCTATGTAGTCCCTCCAGGAGGTTCTGGGTCTGCCCCGTGGTCTCCTCCCAGTTGGACATGCCTAGAACACCTCCAAAGGAGGCATCCTAATCAGATGTTGAACCACCTCAACTATGAGCTCCCTCTGGATGTCCAAGCTCCTCACCCTATCCGCGATCTCATTCTTTCAGTCACTACCCAAAGTTCATGACCAGAGGTGAGGGTTGGAACGTAGATGGACAGGACAATTACAAACTTTGCCTTCTGACTCAGCTCTCTCTGAACCACAGTGGTTCGGTACAACGTCCACAGTACTGCAGACGCCGCACCAACCTGCCGGTCCATCTCTCGCTCCATTTTCCCATCACTCGTGAGCAAGATCCCAAGATTCTTGAACTCCTTCACTTGGGGCAGCAACTCGCTCCCAACCCGGATGGAGCATTTCACTGTTTTCTAGCAGAGAACCATGAACTGAAAGGCTTGGCGGTGCTGCGAATCACCCCTGTGAGTGCTGAAGGTCACAGTCCAATGAAGCCAACAGAAACCCATCATCTGCAAACAGCAGAGACGCAATCCTGAGGTTCCCAAACCGGACACCCTCCTCACCCCGGCAGAATTTTAAAGGAAAAGCGGCTCATTAGATGCTCGCCCACTGTCAGACACCATCCATCTGTTTTGGATGGTATAACATCCATCTGTTGCGTTCAATCCATTCCTTTCACATTACTCATCATCTGATTTGACTTCTGCACAATTCAGCAGTGATGTTCGACATTAGAAAGGAGAAAGGACGCTGATCAACAGCTGTGTAGGCATGGGGACAAGCTGGCTCTCATTTCAAGGGGGGATGCATCCTAACGTGTCCTTTGATGGACTGAAGCCTAACAGGTTGTATCTGCACCTCCTCCTGAAATGTGTCACGGTGGAAATCTTCCCCAAAAAACATAAAAAACTTTGTTTTTTCTTTTACTACTAAAAAGTTGCACTCACTTAAAACAGGCAATTTCCATGATACTGGAAGTTATAAGTGCTTAAAGGATAATTTCTTGGTTTATATTTGTACTGTGCCACAGTTTGTATCAGTGATGTTAACATTTCACTAACGTCATTGGAAAGAACACTGAAAAGATTCATTCTGTGATGATGCTTTGCTGTTAGTGTTGCATGTGTTGTATATTAATCCTCGTCAGTCCTGAATCTCGGCCGATTAACAGAATCACAGTTTTACTCTATTGTTAAAACCACTTTACTTTTAGCTGAACCTGAGCTCAGGTTCATTGTTGACTACAGATTGATTAGTGATCTTTGTCATCGTTTTCTCTTCTAATTACTGACCTTGGTGTTTGGTTAAAACCTGTCTGATGATCTGAATATCCATATTTAGGAATATCACTGTGTTCCAATGTTCCAAAGTTAACTTGGTTGGAAACAATGTTACGATTACTGATAAAAACTATTGTAATAAACCAGAATTATCCTACATAATGTAATTCTTACAGATATTTCCAGTTAATGTTGAAGTAATATCGTGTAACAGAGTTTAACTCCTGTTGATCTGCACTGACCTGTGATCAGTTGAATGGTGTCTTTGTCATTCGGCCCTAAGTCTCACCATCATATTTCTCTGTAAGTCTCCTGATGGACGGTAACGTAAACCGTTAGCTGATGTTGGCTCAGTTTGTTAGCCGTGCTGTGAGCACTGGGGGAGTGTCAGTGTTTGTACCACAGGTGTTTTGGTTTTCAGGCCCAGGGCGTGGGGTAATGCTGACAGTAGGTGGAGACAGTGTCGTGCCAGAACAGGAGCCTCTATGGACATAACGGCAGAGGAGAAGAGAGTGAAGAGAGGACTGACTTTCAGTGGTTGGTGAGAGCTTGGTGAAATAAAAGGCTGAAAGACAGACGCCGAGCTGGGCTGACTGCTGCTGGACTAGTCACTTATATCAGCCTCTGCTGTGTCTGCTGCTGTTGAGACAAGTTTTTCCTCACTTGAAGAGGGTGTCACTCCCTGTACAGATTGTAAATGTACTTTGTGACTATACAAATAAAATTTGATTTGATTTGATTTGTCGACCATGTTGATGTTTGGCTGTCTGCAAGTAATGTAATCAGATCAAATACTCGAGTACAGCTGCGTAAATTTACCACAGGGAGATTGCACTCTGAAACTGGAGGCTACAGATCAGAAAAAAATGCCAACTTCTAAGCAGCGTTGCTTTAATATATCTTATAATAATAATCACTGTAGCCCGAACTTCTTATTGGCTGAGGTTCCAGACGGCCCAACAGTAAAATAGGACGTTTTAAAGCTGCTGCATGTCTGTCATCTTCTCAGGACTGTGTGGGCGTACACAGACACCTCTGAATATATAACGTTTGCTGAAACACGTGAACATGGGATTAGATTTCACCTGGTTTCGAGCTCTTTGCTTTAGTTTTATTGGACTCGTGCTCGTCTTGAACTCTTGAGCATTTTCAATGCAACACTTTCCTTATCGTATTAATGTTGCATGAGTCAGAGTCCTGTTACTGTACATGCTCGTGTTACAGGAGCCAGGAACTCTTCTTTATCGGATCAATCTCCTGCTCCGTCTCTGAACCCCAAACATGCCGCCTGCCGGCATTGATGGACAGCTCCGCTTCTGATCTAATTAATTTCCAAAGCACACTCTTTAAACCGGGATTGTAATCGAAACTCCATCCCTCAGAAGTTTCAATCACTCTGCGGTTATTCTCCGTTGCACTTTCTCACCTTATTCGCGATACTGAGGGACGGGAATCTGCAGCATCTGTCCTGCCTGCACTCCGAGTCAAGTAGCGTGTAACGGTAATAAATCAAAACCTGCCTCCTCCAGATAATTTGTGCAAACGAATCATCTCGTTTACGTTGTGAAATTGCTTGATTTTTTTTTTTTTCCCTTCCTGGAATGAGTGCGAGTCACTCACCTTGTATCTCTCCCTCTGCACAACAAACATATTGAAACCACGCTCACTCAATTTGTTACAGTGATTGTGCGATGATACCGAGGGAGCACGGGCCCCGACGCCACCGTCTTTAAACGGCAGATGGGGAACCCAAAAATACATCACAGACCTGCTCCTGCAATAACCAGAGCGCTTACATGATTTCATGAGCCTGTCCCCTGGAACAAGCGACTATATTTCTCATTTCGATTGCAGAGCGGGAAGTTTTAAGAGCCTCGGCACCATCTGTGAGTGTCTCTACTCTCAGGTCATTGGTATAAAACGGTTATTAGGTTACTGATGGTCCGTGTCTGATTGAAGCACATCTCTTCCTGTGTGGATTCTCGTTAAAAATAGGTCCGGTTTCTAAGCTCATTTTTTGGACAGTTAGTTTGCTGCTTAGATCAGCATGTTTGTCCATTTCTAACTGGACTCGTGCACCACAGCTCTGATCAGTTTGGAGTTTTTTTTTTGGCTTCCTCGCTTGCTGGATTAGTCCGTCACGACACAAAAGAAAAGTGTGTTCCAGCGTTTTCACTGAGGCAGCACAGTCAGTATGTTAGTGATGGTCCATTTCTGATCGGTGCAGTCCTGAATGACGAGTTGGAAAGTGAACTCCGACTGTCTGCTCTCCACCAGCTCCAGGCAGCGCTGAGACTCCATGTTCTGGATGGAGCCACCCTACGATGTAAAGAGAGGAGAGAGGATTTATAGTATATGATAAATAATGCACAGCAAGGTGAGGACGTTATAGAAGAATAACCAACAGGACTGAAGGGTGAAGAGTGCCGTTCCATCTGTCCGACCCACATGGGGTGGTCTAAAGCTTCTGGGGGCCCGTTTCAAGAGCTAGCTGTCGTATGTTCAGGCTGACTTATTTGTATATTTTAGAGAGACTGTGGAAAAAAACGTTCCTGCCTGCTCTCCCAACATTAGTTCACTGGAATCAAGTGCAAGAAACGGAAGTTCTAGATGCATTGTGGGTAATGTAGTTGCTCTGCCTCAACTAGTACCAAAAAAACTAACTGCAGTTCCTCTTGTCGTCCACTTGAGGCTGGCTCCAGAAGTGAGTCAGTCCAACTTCACAGCAGAAATAAACATGTTTACAGCCTGGTACAAAAAACTGTTTTGGTCTCTGTAGCTAATTTCCCCGTTCATGACAACTGTACTGAGGGTGAATTTATATACAACTCACCTGTTCACATTATATTAAGGCTTAAAGTTATGCAGGATTAAGAGCGTGGCGTCGTTATAGATGGATTGCTTGATGGATTGATGAATGCTGGCAAGATTTAGTTTCTTCTTCGTACCAGGAAGCAATCAGCAATTACCCCGCCATATGGCACTAAATCCTACAAACTGGTCCTTTAAGGAACATTACCTTCTGATCTGATGACTAAAATTATATGTTATTATTATTATTATGAAACACAAGATCAATATATGATTTTTAGGAGCCTCCAAAGCTGAATACATCTCTTTGTTGACGCACTTCATTCACAAGTACTCCACTGCTGCAGTGTGGACTGTATTAAACCCGTTCTAATTTGTGATTACAGGCTGTGTAATTCAAAACACAAGGTCATACGGACCATGCCTGACAGAAGAAGTGCCCGGCTGTAAACTGGCTCATAATTTTTTTTTACAGCATACCTCCAGCAGCTGGAAGGACGCGTGCCGTAAAAGATCCAGAGAATCAAACTTCACTGACTGCTGAAATCAAGTGCAGTGCACTTAAAGGTTCAGTGTGTAACTTTCAGAGTGATCTATCAGCAGGAATATAACATGCATAACTATGTTTTCAGTGATATATAATCACCTTCAGGAGTCTTAACGACATGTCTGTGCCTTTAAATGCTAATGAGCTGCTGGCTAATTCCGCCCGGCAACAGGTAGGTTACCATGACAACAGCTGAGCTCAAGCACTTGGGAGAAACTAACCCTGTTAAGGGTTTAACGGCTAACTAGTACTCGTGGTACTCTTTTATAACCTCCAGGTTATGGTTCATGGGCCCATTAGTGATGTCACTAGAGGCTAAAAATCTAAACAGTGTGTTTTAAAGAGAAAGTGTGGCACGCAAAATGAAGGCGGTCATTGTTTTTAACGCTGGGGGGGTTTGAACGCACCCCGAATTCAAAAATATCAGTGTAGAAGAGCTGAAAGTGATTTTTTTTCATAATATGTCCCTTTTAAGGAAGTCAAATGTCGACAAATGGAGGATCATACTTTTTATTTAGCACAAGGACAGCATCAATCTTTGCACCAAAGAAGTGAAAACAACAGATTAGCTTCTTAGTCACGTGTCAACAATGACGTTTTCTAAATATCTGTATAAAGGAACCTCAGTAGCCTCAACAATGACCTCTCTGATGACCTCTTCAAGCCACCGTAGCTTCTCCTGTAAGCTCACCACTAAAAATGACACTGTACATTTAACTACTGTACCGTAGTTAATCTGTTCTTGGAACCGAGATACTTAGATAAACCCACAAATGTGTATTTCATCCAAACAACGGCACTTTGAATATGAGTCTCTACCTCTTTTCTCTTACATAAAGTAGGTCCTTACTTTTATGGCGAGAGCAGTAATATGTTTTAATGAGCCCGAGGCCCGGCGGAGGGGCGACTAAACCCATTTGTGTCAAACTCACTGGGAGCTTTAAAATCGATATATCCTTTACATGTTACACAATAACAGAGAGAGGACTGAGTGCACCACAAACACCCTGAACATTCAGCACAAGAACGGCTGATTGTAGCAGACGAGTGTGCAACAGTCAACACAGTCACGTCCTCCTCGAGGCTGAAAAGATATCGATCCTCTCAGCTCGCTCGTCTGTGTGCACAGCTGCCTCGGTTTGTCCACACATCGGGCGGTCGATCGGTCGGTCGACATGCGTAGGTGTGATCACTTGACAGAACGAACTTGTCCACACTCTGGTGTCACACTCATGGAGAGAGCGAATCTATGCGAGACTGTTAACATCGATCCGAGGCTAATGAGTGAAAACAAGACCATGCTATGTTAAATTATATTGGATTTTTAATGATCGGCCGCCGGGAAGTCTTTATAAAGAGCAACGTTCACGTGAGGAGCTGATAGATCCAATCAGCAAGTAAATTATCTTTAGTTAGAGAAGATCTAATGAAGGTTTAAATATGTTTGTTATCTTTAAAGGTCCGGTGTGTAACATTTAAAGGGATCTGATCCTGCTGATCTAAAATTCTGAAAAGACGTGGATCATCAACCATCTGTCAATCAAAGCATCCACGCTCTTAATCCTGCATAACTTTAAGCCTTAATATAATGTGAACAGGTGAGTTGTATATAAATTCACCCTCAGTACAGTTGTCATGAACGGGGAAATTAGCTACAGAGACCAAAACTGTTTTTTGTACCAGGCTGTAAACATGTTTATTTCTGCTGTGAAGTTTTGAACATGGGGACTTATGGAGACTGACTCACTTCTGGAGCCAGCCTCAAGTGGACGTTAGAGGAACTGCAGTTTGTGGCATAGTGGCTTCTGTAAGAAGAGACTTTTTCAAGGTTTCAATTCATATTCAATATTCACAAAGACCAAAATGAATTATATTTGCTGTAGCCCCCCCTCCACCCCTGAAGACTTGTTTTATTTCATGATGGTGTATTCATTTAACATGACAATGGAGGTGATCATTAATTCAGTAGAGGAGGTCTGTCTCCGAGGCAGGAAATCCTGGCCATTATGAGAATAACTGAGCCTTTCTAGAGATTAATGTTTCATTGTAAGACAAAAACACATTAAAGCTGCTCTAATGAATGTTTTTAAATGACTGTGTGATGTGAAAGGAGTCGCTCATAGTGACAAACTCACAGAGGATTATAACTGTGGAGCTTTTTTAGTCGTTGTTTTGGTTTACAACTTTCCAACTTTAGAGTTTTGATTTGTTCTTGAAGGGAAAATGCGTCAAAACGTTTTATATAATGCACAAGGAAAGTGACCAAGAAACAGCTGCAGGCTCGTCTATGTTAGAAAGAACTCAATTTTTAAGAAGGTTAAAAGATAAAAGCTCTTTGCATGCTCGTTAGTAAAACTACCAGTCAAAATGTCACTTTTGTCTTTTAACATATTCAGAATTTGGTCGTCTTGTCAACATAGTCTTTTAACATATTCAGAATTTGGTCGTCTTGTCAACATAAACAATGTTTGCACATGGCATCAGTAGGGATGAGAATCGAGAACCGGTTCTTGTTGAGAACCGGTTCCGTGTGTTTCAATTCCATGGAATCGTTTGATCGTTTATCTAATGATTCTCTTATCGAATCCAGAAAGCACGAATTATATCATGTAACTTCCGCAAGAAGTTACGCGCGCTCGATTCCAGCAAGCACGACAAATTACGCCATGTAACTTACGCAAGAAATTTGGCACGTGCAGTGCAATCAGTAGTAAACAATGTCACCCACTCGGTTCAAACGCTCCAAAGTTCGGCTGCATTTCACCAAAACAGACGTCAACAGCTCGACTTGCAATCATTGCAAAGTGGAGATAACAGCGTCGGGAGGGAACACGACGAACATGCAGAAACATTTGCGCACACAACGTGCAATATTTTGAAATGGATGTCGTGTTTTTGACACGCTTTGGCAGCAGCCAGGCTATGAGCACCTCTGCGGTTACTACAGAAGGTAAATAACACACTGCCTACCATGTTAACACCATGTGCTGCTTTGTAAAACATGATATAACAGTTACATTACACGAATGCCTTCTGCATTACATTTAGAAGATGACCATGACGAGAGAGAGAGTCTGGCAGCTGTACTAGTACTCGCTCCAGTTCACTACCTCCTCTAGATGATGCTGATCATGATGCTGTTTGTTCTCCTTTTTTCCCCAAATGAGAATCGTTAAGAGAATCGAATCGTTAAGAGAATCGATATTGGAATCGGAATCGTAAAAATCTGATCAATTCCCATCCCTAGGCATCAGTAAAGTTTCGGACTAGAGGTGCAGCGTGTTTTTGTAGCAGTAAGCTACTAGTCAGCTAAGAGTTGGGCGGATCCAAACAGGATGAGGCGTCCAGGGAAAAGTTTTTTCATTCATTTCAGTGGAGGGTCGTCCGTTTCCGCACCGGCAGTCAACAACGCAGGGGGGTCAGCAAAAAACCATGCCGGTGTGCGGGAGAGAAGTTGATCCAGATCCAACTTTTGGGGAAACGGAGCCCCACGTCACGCTCAGATCGGTCAAACCTCCACAGACAGTCTGAAATCTGATAATCTACCTGTGTGTGTGTTCTGGTTTTGTTTATTTCATGGACCCAGCGATGACACGGAGAAGTTTAATTTGATTTGTGTCCGATCATTAGAGAGAGAGCGCTTTGGTTGAGAGACGGAGAGCAACAATAACAGAGATTCGCCTCGATAAAGCTTTTCATTCTCATTAATCGGAGAAATAAAAAGTTATTTCCTGATTGTTTCACAGCGGTTACATTCAGACACGTCCACGGCAACCCACCTACGCTCCCCACCGCCGGACAACCCTGCTACGAGTTGCCGCGATCCCTGATCCTGAGTGAATGCACGCTGATGTAAACCAATGCCAACAAGGCGCAATGCAGCATTTATTAATTTACTGCAACAACAACAGACTAATATTGTGCCATCTATAACGACGGCATCCATTAATGTAGATTTAAAGATCAGTGTGAGCCAGACTTTATGTTAGAAGATTCACTGTGCTGGCTGTGGTTCAGGAGGTAGAGCGGGTCGTCCACTAATCAGATGATCGGTGGTTCGATCCCCGGCTCCTCCAACCTGCATGTCGAAGTGTCCTTGAGCAACAAACTGCTCCCTGTAAGTTGCTTTGGATAAAAGCGTCAGCTAAATGTATTAACACTGTTTCCTTTTCTGCAGGACTGCCTTTGACATTTTCTCTCACACCGCCTGCTGCAGTGGGCTGCTAATGGGACATTATAGCAGGAGGGGCTCGTCATAGTGGACGCCGCTGATGGCTCCTACTGTACAGAGGAAGGACTCAGGATCCATTAAAGTGCTCATAATGATCCTTCCTACCTCCTCTGCTGGCTCTCTCGCAGCGTGCGAGTGTACTTAAAGTCTCCTCTGAGGAATACAGCTCAGACTAAGAGAGGTCGTACACAAGCACACGCACCCACCCAGGTGCTCGCACAGGTGCCCACATGTAGGCAGCGAGCCCGTCTGTCATACTGCAGAGCGCAGAGCTGGACAACAATATTGATTCCCTGCTATTAAGGCGGGGAGCACTAGTTAATCAGCCGGTGAGACAGCCAGTCAGCCAGAAAGCCATCAGACAGCCAGGCCGCGAGCGGGTTGGGCAATCTGTCAACCAGACGCTGAATCACCAAGTCATTCCCCCTCAGAGGAGGAGGTGAGTGAAAAGCAGTGCATGGAGACAAAGCTCAGACACAGCTCCCTGACATATGTACCGCCTGCTGCTGTAGTGCCTTTGAGCTTCATCGCTTAAAATTCTTGTGCCTGCTCTTCCTAAATTTGACATCACCTTGGAGGACTGGGCAGGTCGTGTCGACTTTTCCAGGTTTAAATTCATCGATTATTCCTCTCGTAAAGTTTCCAAAGACCTACAAACACCGCTGCAGAACATTATAAAGTCATGTGAATATCATCAGTAAACAGACGGACATACTCGGATCTTACTGCCTTTCCCAGGGGACGTTAATCGAAGAGTCCGTGGGGAGGACAGCAACTTTTAACTCCAAATTAAACTCCAAAAGTTGCCCAAACTGTGAAGTGCAATGTTTCTTCTGCTGCTGTCTAAACAGGAGTTTATTATACGTAACCGCTTAAACAAAAGAAAACAAACGTTCATGAAGGTTCAGCGTCTTCAGCCTGTGTGAGTGTAAGTCTGCAGACGTCAGGCTCCGTTTTCCCAAAAGTTGGATCTGGGTCAACTTCTCGGCCAAACGCCGGAGCTGTTTTTCGCCGACACCCCCTCGGCGCTGACTGCTGGAGTCGAGATGGACGACCCCCCACTCAAATGAATGCACAAACCTCAGTCTGAATCCAGCCCTACTCATGATAGAAGCACATAAAGCATAGCATACATAACATAACTGAGACGTGTTGTCACATTCATGAGGAATGGGAGCGTTGCAGCCTTCATCTAATCCAGCAGTGCTGCTTGTGCCTCTGTATAAATACCGTGTTCATGCGTGGCCCCTGGGACTGAATGTACTCATTGATCTCCGCCTACCTGAGTAAATATTTTCCACTGTAGATTCTTTTTTATGGACTTGTATGACACGTATTAACACAGCTATGAATTATGTACACGGCACGCTGAGTTCATCTGGTGAAAAGACAGACTTGCAGTACGCCTCTTACAAAAGGTAATTGGCAAACCTTAAGAAACCATGAGGCTGGAAAAATATGTGGGCTATTCTGCAGAGAATGCACTTCCAAGATATTGAACTTTAAAGATTTGACAAGAAAAAAAAAACAGTTTAAATATTTAAACCTTTTCATAAAAACACAACACAGGCAGAAAATCATATAAAAGACGTCAATAACGCCAATTAAAAGTTTCCAAAATGTTATCGACCCGAGCCGCAGCTGTGAGAAAACATAAAAAGTTTTTGGAAAGTAGCAGCTTGTCTGTGAGCTTTTATAAAAATCTGATATTAATTAATTGAAAATGATCCAACATGACTGAACATGAACTTTGATGTGATTAAAATACCATCTATGCCGTGTGACAAATAATTATCTAAATCGACGTCTGTGGGTTTTGATTTAGTAAAGCATGCGTAACAATGCTATGACATGTGAATTTATGAAATTACAGGGTTATGCACATTCACAGAGATAGACAGATTAGTTATTAGTAGATAGTTTAAAGTGGTGCACAGGTCCTGACCACTGTCAGTATCTTGACCTGTGTGGGAGTGTGATTTACTGGCAGGTCATTAATAATAAACGTATGAAATTATCTTGCGGACCGGCCTTGAGTTTGACATGTCTGGTTTATGTCATCATCAATAACCAGAACCACAAATATACATCATCATGGTGATATCTATGATTTTATTTTGGCGGGTTTTCACACGGTTTCCTCTGTAAATCTCAAATCTCTGCCAACAAAGCGTCCACAGATTTACAATATTATGGAAGCTACCGTGCAGATTGTGAGTTCATCATCCCATCAGTAAACAGAGGGACTTAACCGGTTCTTAAAGTTCTGGTAAATGGACTGTACTTATTATATCTGACTTCCACTGGCTGCCATCCAAGGTGCCACCAGTTTTAGCATTCACGCAGCGATGGTGCAGCCTCCGGGAGCAATTTGGGGTTCAAGGACACTTCGTCATGCAGCCTGGAGGAGCCGGGGATGAAGCCACCGATCATCTGATCAGTGGACGACCTCGCTTTATCTTCTGAACCACAGCCGCCCCAAGTGAACAACATAAATAACTGGAGATCCCAAGAAAACAAATGAAATGAACTTCTTATCACGAGGAAGCGGTTCGACCCTTTTGTCGATGGTTTATAAATGCAGATGTTTCAGTTCGTGATGTTTGATTTTTGTAAGTTTGAGGTTCTCCTGATCTAAAAGAAAAACACGACGAGCGATCGATGCTGTGTCGCCACACGAACCATCGACGCTCTGCTGTTTGCTCGTGTTGTGTTCTACGTGATCACGAACGGCGCTCTTGTGATCAACGTTTGTGAAACTGAAACTTTCTTTTGAGAGAAGCTGCGTCCGTCAATAGAAGCAGGCCGATAATAATAATCAGAAAAACTGCCTCCTCTCCTTCCTCTCCTGCTCCCTTCAGGTCAAACTCAGTTCAATATTCTTAAAGGATCTCCTTATCAATAATTCACAAATACTGACTGACTGCTTCACATGAAACGCCGCCTCTCTCTTCACACTCTTTTCTTTTCAGCTCTCCAGTGCTCGTTTCTTTCTTCTGGCTGTATCTCGTCACCTTTCTTCCTTCTGTGAGTCTTTACGACCTTCTTACAGCGACGTTGTCAGAAATACTCACTGCGTTACTGTTTGTGTATGTGGATGATTTCTGTCGGTGTCTTGTCCTGATGTGTGCTCACAGTGTCAGCGGCCCTTTGGGCACAGTCTCTTTGTTTCTGCTGCTGTGATTTAAATAGTTACAACTAGCTCATTAGCATTGAATTGAATTGCATTTTTAAAGGCTCATAATTAAATTCAGCAGCGTCCGCCCTGTTAAAGGCCAGTGACGGGGTCGACGGTTAGCATGGAAATTGTTATATTAGTAATGATGTTAATGCTTGTGGCAGCACGCATAAATCAGTGACACACAGTGTCTGTAGGGAGGACGTTTCCACGTATAAATTCATTGTTTATTTCACTCAATAATGCCATGGCGACGGAGCTGATATGTTTCAATGTTAGTCAGTGGGTCAGCTCACACAGTCACGGCTCCGGAACGATTGCGGCGTCCAGCAGCCCTCCGTAACACATACGCAGAGCTTCTATTGTTCACGGACGCCGGAGCACGGCGCATAAATTCAGCGCAGAGCAGATTGTGCAGGAAAGGAAATCGGCTACAAAATACAAAATAAAACCCAGGTTTATTTTCAAAATAAAATACTCCGTGTTTACCGCGGATCGAGTTTCATTACAAGAACACGTCATAATGGGCGGGGCCGACCTGAAGTCAACAGGTGAGGGGTTTTCAAGGCATAACCATTGATGACACCTCACATCCTTTTTATAAGGACACCAGAAAAAAGATGCAGCGTGGAATGTCATCGCAGGAGTCAAAGAGACTACAGCTGCCAATATCGCACGATTATGCGTGAATTCGCGAGATCTCGGGCGTTCTCGTGATGCTTGGTGGCCGGCGGAGACGCACCTGAGCGCTTCACAAACGGATTATGTGTGAGTTGGCGGACGGTGGAGTACGCTGCCGTTCCGGAGCTGTTCAGCATGCAGTATATTTTAGGGGTAAGTATCTAAATCATGTCACGTAATCATCATCAGTAAACAGACGGACCTACACGGCTCTTAATGCCAGAGATGAAGGATGTTTTCCTGGGGAAGTGAACCGCAGAGTCCGTAAGAAGTACCGACCAGGTCACGGCAACTTTTAGCTCCAAATTTACCGATTTCTTCCCTCAATAGTGTCTCAAATTTGAGCTGCAGTAACATTTTTAACCACTAGATGTCACTGTTTCAAGCAAAGTTACATAACGTTTTTTTTAAAACATCTTTGTGCTGCATTAAATTAAATATCATTGCATTCTGTCTTTCCCTTTTTAAATCTGCTCTGTTAGAAGAGCTCGTAGTTCAGTCTCAGGCCTTATTTGACTTCTCCACCAAACTTTTTAGGAACGAAATGAAAAAAATTGACTCTCTCTTTTCCAAAAAAAAAACCTCTAAGGGTTTGTGCCTAATGGGTTTCATCTCTCTGACTTCTGACATAAGTTAAAAGTGAGATTTCTGATTCTGGCCGATGCTAATTAGAGGCAGTTTCCCCTGCCAGTGTAGCCACAGATAGACTCAGAGGAAAGCTGCTGAGGTATTGTTCTCTGAAGACATTGGCCGATGGGTAAAAGAGAGAGAGAGTGAGGAAGAACTTACTCAGCCTGATGTCTGCGACAAAAAAACCCAGTATACAGACAGAGCAGAGATGCCTCGGGCGTGAATACAGTAGTGTCTTCTTTATACTAATTATCCAGCTCGCTCTACTTATCTGTCATATTTTAAGACAACATTAAAAGTGTGAAGATTAAAAATAAGACAGAGGGTTGTTAAAAGTCAGAGAGTGTGCATGTGTGAAAGCTCATTATCCAACCGGAGCAGATCGCCTCAAACAGAAGAAGAATGATCCACGGAGACGCACGAGATACCAACTCAACCGTAAAGACGAACTCTAAAACCGCAGAAGCTTTGGTCGAGCAGATAAGATGCCTTCACTGTGCTTTACCTGAGCGAACATCCAGGTGAGCTTCATGTGCTTGGTGGCCGCGTAGCTGCACTCCAGCAGCCTGGGTCTGCTGTTCACGTCCACCAGACACTTGTTGTCGTCGTCGTCGATCGTCGGGCTCAGCACTCCCAGGTGGAGCTGCTGGGAGCTGGTGTAGTAAACGTTCTGTTGGGAGACAGAAACGAAGGACTCAGTTCAGACCGGCTTTCTACCTCAAATCTAATTTGGATGCAAATGAATTTCAGGGACATCAAACGACGTACGGGAAAGTCCACATACTGTATGTTTCAGCTCAGTCCACCTTAATCAGTCATTTTTCATCTTTAATTTGTGATACAGATAAACCTTTTTTTCATAATTTTAGTTTTTATTCACATGTTGCATCATAATTTGGATTTTTCCGTCACTCTTATACATTAATATCCTGTACACTACACATTCAACCAGCGGTGTCACAGTGTAAACGGTTCCAAACTCAGCAAACATTGAATATTTCATAATTTAGAGGACAGTCTACGTTGGGGCACAAAGTGCTCTTTATTATCTACCACAGGGGGCATTAAAAGACAAAAACATGTATAATTATACAACCTAATGAGAGTTCTGGCATATAAACATCAGAAGAACTAACTAACCACCAAACAAAACACAGAGAAACTGCTGCAGGAACCGCGAGTATTAAATGTGGCCAAAATAAAGAGCTGGTCGTGGACTTCAGAAGGTCTAACCTGACCACAGTTTCCATGCAGGGTGAAGAAGGTGGAGGTGGAGGTGGTGGAGGACTAAAAACAACAGACTGGACTGTCTACAGGAAGGGACAGAGCAGATTCTACTTCTTGAAGAAGCTCAGGTCCTTCAAAGCTCAGTGAGATGTTCGGTTGTTGAAGGCTGGCTCAATGCTGACTGCTCTGGAGCTCCTGGAGCTGGTTGCAGAGAGAAGGACGCTCCAGAAACTTCTCAGCATCACGGGCAATAGCTCCTACAGTATATGACCTCCTGATCAAACCACAGAGCAGATTCAGTCCTCAAACTCTCACTGCGACTCCCATCCTGTGACAGCTGATCAATCTATGAAGCTGTTAAATCTCTGTGGTCACTTGTAATTCATTCCATGAAAACAGTGCATTGAAGTTAAGTAGTTGTTGGATCGTGTGCTGCAGACCCAAAACAGAGACGACAGATTGTTGTTTTTGTATTTACAGGCTGGGTCATTAGAGAGCTGTGAGCAGGCTAATTCTGAATCTTTTACCTCACCTGCAAAATTTGCCAGGTAAACAACATTCTCTCTTTTTAATGTAGCGAGAAATAAACAGGCCACCTGTTAGTGATCTAATTAAAGAGGAGAGGGGAATATTCAGGCATGAAGGAAGAAGAAGAAGAGAGAGGTCATGGATGCAAAAGCAGAATAAATTTCTGCACATACCTGAAAAAAAAAAAAGGATAAAAACAAAACACAAGGACGCGGTAATGAATGCAAATGTTGGCCCAGTTTTGAAGCCTGCAAAATGTCTAGTGAGGTAAATCAAACAAACTTTATGTGTTTTTAAAAATTCACAGCGTAAAGCGTGAGTCGGAAGAAGAGACAAAGACAAACGAGATGAAGGGCGACGTAAAAAACCCAAAGAGGCAAAAGTTGAGAATGTAACGAAACTGCTCCGAACAAACTGGCTGTTGATCACACTCTCTGAGTGTGTGTGTGTTTGCAAAGGAGTGTGTGAACGCTCTGATGAGGTCACTGATGAGAATAATGACCGTCTTGCAGGAACAGGACATTTCTAGAGAGGAGCCATTATCAAACTGTGAAACAGCCTCAGAGCTTTTTAAGATGCTGTTTCAAAAACGCCCCGAAGACTGACGTGCGCGTGCATCGAGGATGTGCGAACGTCGGCGCTAATAACCACGATTAAACATGCATCCGTCAATAGATTGATGCTCAGCTGCCAACAGAGGGCTTAATGTTATCTCCTCTCCTGTCACGGCTTCTTAAAAACCTCTAATAGAAGGATTAGTGAAGCGTTTGTGTTCGACGGATAGCAATCTCTCCTGACAGATGTACACATTAATAAACGTAGACGGAAGAAAGCCCGTAAGCTCGGCTGATTTTCCGGGGTTTAATGTTTACCGTCAGCAGATGACATTTCAGTCTGGGCGAAATCTTTGTTTAGTCAAACAAAAAAATCTGTCTAGTGATCAAACCTGTCATTTCAAGCACCGCGTGACGGATACAGCAAAGGATAGGGATCTTCTAACAGATGGACATCGTTGGACTCTCGGCAGAAGCTTCAAAGTCCAGAGGCCCCTCGAGGCACACTTAAAACTGGATAATTACAACTGGCTAATTAGAAAGACTTCAAAAGATTCGTCCTCATGAATGTGTGTCAGATTCCTTCAACTTGGCCTGAAGGTGGTGTTAGCTGAGAAATCAGGGGGTTAGCCCTCTGATTCCAGGAGACACGAGATGTCAGATGTTTCCACAAATGCCCCAAAAACGTCAACGCTGGTTTCTTTTAGCCAAGACCACGGCTGTTACTTCAAGTAATCAAGTATTTGTTACTGTAGCAACAAACCTTTAACAAAGCCATTCGTATCTGTTGGTTATCTCAGGTGACTTGGACTGAAGAAGCCTCGAGATGACTTCGCCTACGATAACCTTCGAAGGATGCTATGGCCTGCATGACTGAGGCTGTACTGCAGTGTACTTAACATGGAGACAACCTTAACCACAGCATCTCGAGAAGAGAATACGCTTTTCTTTTTATTTTTAAAAAGTGATGCATCAGATCAGAAGACGCTTCGATGTGTCGTTCTGTTGCAGAACTATCTGTGATGCTGGAGCCAAACAAATCGTAATGTGTTGTCGAGGGAGTGCCGTTATCCTGAATATCAGCATGGTTGTGATTATCGTGTCATATTGCTTTAAATAGAAATAGAAATTAAAGCGACAAGTCCACTCTCTGTGGACTCTGCAGAGACTTTGCATTAGATACTGTAAATCACTCCGACTGTGCGGCCCTTGGATTTGATAAAATGAGCATAAATGACAGAATAAGGAATTCCATCAAGACCAAAGGCCATCGATATTCATTGTTTGCTGTCCGTTGGTCCACGCAGAGGAAATGGCTTCTGCTTTATTCTGCCTTTAGAAAAGTTTTTGATGAATTGGCTGAAAACATTCAAATGAACACAAATGTTTTTTTTTTCCTGCTTCCCCTCCAGATGTCAAAACATTTTTGTGTTGATCCGGCAGACTGCTTCAAATTCAGCACAAAGAGGAAGAACGTGCTCGAAGGCAAGTTTTTTTTTCCTGCTGAACACATTTAGACTGGATTCAGAAACAGTTTGAAGGTCCACGATTATTTTGTTTGTCTTTTTTTTTTTTTTTGCAACCCTGAAGGACGTCTACGTGGTTCAGTTTGGACCCTGCATGCTCCACGTGCCCTCGGGAGTTATTCAGATCTACCGGTTTGTTAAAGTTCAAGTTAAAACATTGATATAAATAAGAATAATGCATAAAAAAATGAAAATAATAAGAAAACAGAGGGAGGATTAGTCTTTTAGATGAAAAACAAGACAGATATTTGCGATTACAAACCCACGTCCTGCAAGTTTTTATGTATTTTTGTACTTTGAAACTGTGTTTTTCTCAATAAAAATTAAAATAAAATGTATTATTATTGTTATTATCTCAAGAATCCATTGACAGAAGTTAATTTCTTCCTCCTATCCAGAGGCTTGACCCACGCATCCATCTCCATGGACAGGTTAACTGCTTCATTCGGTGTGTTGGTCATGTTAAATTGATATCTTCATACTGTAAGCCGCTACTTTTTTCACACGCTTTGAACCCTGTGGTCTATACAACGGTGCGGCTAATTTATAGATTTTTACTCGGGGGGCACTCTCTAGCAGTAAACGCAAAAGTGAGACAGACATGTGGGGAAAGATTATGCGCCGAAGAAGACACTAGTTTTTGAATTTAGATTTTGAACTATCATTTTGTGCACACCCTCATCGTGGAAAACACACGAAGAAATGCAGCTTTTAAGTTAAAGGCAATTGATCTGGCCGTCAAAGAAGGAAATAGAGCCACTGCACGTAATCTTGGCATCCCATGTTGATGGCGTGTAAATACCTCATGTCACAGCATGAAAACCTTATATTCAAGTGCGGCCTATATATGTACAAAATTTTTTTATTTTAAGTATTTCTGAAGCAACACATCCCAACTGAGCTTAAAAATAATTGACTATACTGGGTGGAAAGAAAAACAATAAAGGGTCTCCAAGAAGTCGGCCTAAACCGACATCGCCAGCTGCCTGTCACAACACTCTGATTTGTCCAAATTTCTCGGCTCTGTGGCTTGAAATCCCTGCACAACCCTCCGGATACGGTGTAAGGCATCGTAACACGAAAAAGCAGCCTCAGACGCTGCTCACACACCACAAAGCACCACGACACAACCGCTGAGAGACTGGGGAAGCGGAAGGTGATGACCATTCATAGAGAGAGAGCAACGCGATATAAAAATATAAACCAAGAAAAACCAGCGACAAAATGGTGGAAATAGATATTACTTTCATGAAGCCGGTCAAAAAAAAAAACAATTCATTACCTCGGTTTCACCGAGAATTCTTATCTACCTCCTCGTATCCTTGATACACACTAAATGGCCATTCAGTTTAAATTTCTTACCTGCATCATGTGGTCGTTGATATCAGCGGAGCCTGAGGCGGAGCAGGAAGATCCGAACACGCTGCGTTCCAAAGTTTGTTTGCTCACCTCTGAGTCCAGGTAGAACGTGATGCAGATGGAGTCAACATCAGATCACGAGCTTTGTGCGTCAGCCACAGGCTAAGAAGCGATTTGGCACTCTCTCTGCTCGGCTTCGATTTTGCACTAAAATTTTCACACGGTGCGCACAAAAATAAGAGATTAGAAAGACTTCAAAAGATTCGTCCTCATGAATGTGTGTCAGATTCCTTCAACTGGCCTGAAGGTGGTGTTAGCTGAGAAATCAGGGGTTAGCCCGATCCAGGAGACACGAGAGCATCAGATGTTTCCACAAAGCCCCAAAAACGTCAACGCTGGTTTTCTTTTCAGCCAAGACCAGGCTGTTACTTACTCAAAGTAATCAAGTATTTGTTACTGTAGCAACAAACCTTTAACAAAGCCATTCAATCTGTTGGTTATCTCAGGTGACTGGACTGAAGAAGCCTGAGATGTCTTCGCCTACGATAACCTTCGAAGGATTCTATGACCTGCATGACTGAGACTGTACGCGTGTATTAACATGGAGACAACCTTAACCACAGCATCTCGAAAGAGAATACGCTTTTCTTTTATAAAAAGTGATGCATCAGATCAAAGACGCTTCGATGTGTCGTTCTTTGCAGAACTATTGTGTGCAAACAAATCGTAATGTGTTGTCGAGGGAGTGCCGTTATCCTGAATATCAGCGCGGTGTGATTATCGTGTCATATTGCTTTAAATAAATAGATTGGAACATCCCACTCTTCTTGGACTCTGCAAACTTTGCATAGATACGTAAATCACTCCGACTGGCGGCCTTGGATTTGATAAAATGAGCATAAATGACGGAATAAGGAATTCCATCAAGACCAAGGTCCTCGACCAAAGGCCATCGATATTCATTGTTGCTGTCCGTTGGTCCACCAGAGAAATGGCTTCTGCTTTATTCTGCCTTTAGAAAGTTTTTGATGATTGGCTGATTCAATGACCACAAATGTTTTTTTTTTTCTGCTTCCCCTCCAGATGTCAAAACATTTTTGTGTGATCCGGCAGACGTGCTTCCAAATTCAGCACAAAGAGGAAGAACGTGCTCGAAGGCAAGTTTTTTTTTCCTGCAGAACCATTTAGACTGGATTCAGAAACAGTTTGAAGGTCCACGATTATTTTGTTTGTCTTTTTTTTTTTTTTTGCAACCCTGAAGGACGTCTACGTGGTTCAGTTTGGACCTGCATGCTCCTGCCGTGCCCTCGGGAGTATTCAGATCTACGATCTACCGGTTGTTAAAGTTCAAGTTAAAACATTGTATAAATAAGAATAATGCATAAAAAAAAAAAAATATAAGAAAACAGAGGGAGATTAGTCTTTTAGATGAAAAACAAGACAATATTGTGCGATTACAAACCCACGCTGCAATTTTTATGTATTTTTGTACTTTGAAACTGTGTTTTTTATATAAAAATAAATGAAATGTATTATTTGTTGTTTTATCTCAAGAACTCCATTGACAGAAGTTAATTTCTTTCTCTATCCAGAGGCTTGACCCCGCATCCATCTCCTGGACGGTACTATGTTAACTGCTCATTCGTGTGTTGTCATGTTATTGATATCTTCATACTGTAGCCGCTACTTTTTTTCACACACTTTGAACCCTGTGGTCTATACAACGGTCGGCTATTTTAGATCTTTTAACCGGGGGCACTCTCTAGCATAACGACAAAAGTGAACAGAACATTGGGGGAAAGATTATTGCGCCGAAGAAGACACTATTTTTGAATTTGATTTGAACTATCATTTTGTGCACACCCTCATCTGGAAAAACCACCGAAGAAAAGCA
>NC_040030.1:15523086-15559443 GCF_000972845.2 Larimichthys crocea
GAAGAAGACACTAGTTTTTGAATTTAGATTTTGAACTATCATTTTGTGCACACCCTCATCGTGGAAAACACACGAAGAAATGCAGCTTTTAAGTTAAAGGCAATTAATCTGGCCGTCAAAGAAGGAAATAGAGCCACTGTACGTTATCTTGTTATCTGCATGTTGATGGCGTGTAAATACCTCATGTCACAACATGAAAACCTGCGGCTTATATTCAAGTGCGGCCTATATATGTACAAATTTTATTTTCAAATTTAGCTGGTGCGGCTTATATTCAGGTGCGCTCAACAGTCCTAAAATTACGGTACATCTTTTTTTTGAATGGTTGGTAAACTGGCTGGGCGGCAGTCGCTCAGTCCATAGGGACTTGGCTTGGGAACCTGAGGGTGGCCAGGTCAAGTCCCACATGGACCAAAAAATATGGAAGGTGGACTGGTAGCTGGAGAGGTGCCAGTTCACCTTCTGGGCACTGCCGAGGTGCCCTTGAGCAAGGCATCGACCCCCCCAACTGCTCGCTGGCCGCCCATCAGTCCACCATCTCTCTCCACATTTGCATCTATGCCCTATGTGTGTGTGTGTGTGTGGGTTAAAATGCATGTAAAAAATAAAATAGAGTGAAAAAAGAATTTCCCCATCGAGGGATTAATAAAGTATATCTTCTTCTATCTTCTTCTTCTAAATATTTCTGAAGCAACACATCCCAACTGAGCTTAAAAACAATTGACTATACATATTAGATTAACCTGAAATAAGCTGCAGGTATGTACAGTGAGATGGATAGTTAGAGATGAGATTTTTTTCTGCCCTTCAGACATCCAACTCGGTCTTGGATCGACAACAGAAGCCACTCTGACGACGGCTGCAAGAGGATACCTGCTGAGGTCTACTGAGTTTGTGTTGGCAAAGCCAGCAATGAATGACCTCCTGCTTCCACATGCTCAGTCCAAGTTCTTCATAGATCCAGGTTCTTAATTTTGCAACAGATTGATGCATCCATCAGACCCTACAAGAGGGTCCGAGGTCAAGTGTTCCCGTGCCAAAGTCAGGGATGTCTTGTGTCCACAAGACATCCCTGACTTTGGCACGGGAACACTTGACTGAGCGTAAAAAAGCCGAATTACAGGTGAGCTCCAGTTCCTGAGACTCGGGAAGGTGGCACAGCTTGTGCCCTGCTCACCGCTCCCAAATGCTGACTCGGGAGTGACTGTTCTCATCTCAACACCGGGAGTCGACTCGGCTCTCGACGGGACACTGTCATTTATCTTGTGCATTAAAAGTGCAGGCTCTGCTGCTACAGATACGAACCACCTACGGGGGGTGGTACCAAAGTTAAAGTCTGCACCTGCAACAGAGAGCACTGAAAATAGAAGATGTAGGTTTGCAACGAGTCTCTGTAATAATTCCTGCGCAGCTTCTTTCTTGGATGTTTATGATTTATGAATTGCACAACACAATTTCACCAAACATCAACTTATTTATTTCATTTAATTGAACGGCTCCTGTGCTTTCTTCAAAGGAAAAACATGTTCACCAACACAAACAAACCAATCGAGGCAGCGGTGGACCAGAACATCCCCACGTTCTGTCACAGATAATTACTGTTTTTTTTCTCCTACGGAGGCTTTGAACAGCGCGATGTCGCAGCTGTTTGGTTTTTTAAAAAGGTCTCTCGCAGCGGGGATCCTTCCCGTAATTTTGTCAGACACTTATAATAATAATCGGAGCCTGTCAGCAGCAAAAACAAGCACTTTTAGTGGACGTGCACTGACAAGTGTGCAATTGCTTCAAACCAATTACATATCGCAGCCCTTTTTTCGCTGCTGCCGGCAGCATTAATGTCCCCGTTATGACACAAAAACATATCTGTACGTACCTTTAAAGGTTCAGTGTGTAACTTTTAGGGTGATCTATTAGCAGAAATGTAATAATAAACACACATCACTGTGTTTTCAGCGATAGATAATCACCTTAAAAAACAAATCATTACACCGGGGAATACAGTTTTTGTTGAGTTACGTCTGACAGCTGTTTTAAACTAATCTTTGGGTGCGGAATCCAAAACTGATCTTAGTTTTTCTCTATCACGTCAAGTTTTTGAACTATAGGATCCCAGTTTTCTTAAAAAATATGAAAAACAGAATATGCTTGTTTGACAAATGCACTGATGTTTGCTTTCCTCTGACTTGAGCAAAAGGAGTCAGGGTTGTTTAGGCGTTCACGACGAGAAGTAGCAGCAGCAGACATGATCTGGAACAAAGGAAATATAAACCTATGGAAATCAAACACTAAGATGGAAAAGTTACAAGCTTTGAAAACTACAAAAACAGCATCAAACCAAACAAAACTTACAGCGGTATGTCCATGGTGACATGTTCGTGTTCGCCTTCAACGCATTCTAGTCTGGGAGCCACTCGTTATTTATTATGTCTAGGAGGCCCACATTCAGTTTCTCCGACCCTGGTCACCAGGCAACGTTGAGACAGGCTGGCACCTTGCACTCCAAAGAAATCCAAAGAGAGAGAGAGAGCGTCTTCTCTGATATAATTCAGTGCTGTAGCTGTCTATGACCTCAAGGCCAATGCGTGACCAAGGATAGAAAATTCCATTAAAATTCTGTTTTTATGAGCTTAGAATTATCCTTTTATATGTAGAGTCTGGACTGTGCCACCTTGCACCGCCACGTTTGTTCCAGATCAGAAAAAGAAGACGTAGAAGAAGAAGAAGGAGCCTCTTTCCGCACATGAAGGCCACCGTAGCCACACACAATCTTACCCACTGTAGGAAAAGGGTTCTCTCATCCCTCATTGTAAAAATGGTGATGCCAGTTTATGTATCAAGCACGATGTACAGTGTGATTGTCATTGCATGCAGCCCGTATACAGAAGGATGCATCCTGCAGTCGCGCAGGTTCGATTCCAGCCTGTCACCTTTTGCTACACAACAGACCGACCCACTTGTTTTTTTGTCGCTGTGTAAGCGGCTGTGCGATCTAACAGAGGCTCCTGGTGAGCTTAGCACTGACAGCTAGGGATGCAGTTATACAGACTAATCACTGGTGTTTCCCTCAGCCATCTGCTCTGGTGGCGAGAAGACAACGCAAACACACACAAACACAAACACACACACAACAGCTGCAAAGTGGTCTCAGCACATAATGAAGAGGTTCATCCAGACGAGTGGAGCAAAAAGAGGTCGAGGAGGAGAGTTTAAGAGAGAGGAGACAATGAGGCGAGCTCCAGAAAACTGGAGTTATTTATAGATGCAGATAACAAACTAAGACTAAAGACACACACACACACACACACACACACACACACACCTCATTACGTTGCCGTGCTCTGATCAGATTGGTGCCAGTTTTAATAGGCTTACGGGCACAGTCATTTTGAAAGTGGATTACTTCGGCGAACGACGACAACCGCTTTCGATATCTCCACCGCCGCCTTTTAATGACCCGAAAAATTAACCTTCCTGCGTCCCGCCGCGTATGATGCCTGAAATATTAAAAGCTTGTTGTTTGGAGGTGATTCTGCAAAGACGTCGGCTGACGTTTGATCCCACGGGGGGGAGGTTGTGAATGTTTTTTTTTCTTTTCCTGCTGATGAATCAACACCTACAAAAAAGGTTAAAGTTTTAGAAAGTCCAGTAATTGGGTTTCTCAAACAAACACACACATGTAGTGTTTGTCAAAACTTTTTAGAGTCCGGTAATTGGTTTGCGTTTCCTTTGTATCAAACCGACTCCCAGGTGAAATAACTCCAACTTTCCCCAAAATCATAAATCAATGTCTCCTTAAAGTCTCTTTAAAGTATTAAAAAAAAATACTTTTCTCATCCCCAAGTGGTGCAGCTGTTTCAAAGTTTAATCTTTGATTAAACTTGTTCTGCCACTTGGCTTCTCTTTATCAAGACTTCTTTTTATTTCCAGCCTCTTGCAAACATCCAGTTCTGCTACAGGACTTCCTGCAGCTTGTTCATTTCTGCTTAAACTGAACTTACAGGTTCATACCCTCGCCATTCCTGCTGTGTTGACACCCACGCTCCCATCCACACACACACACACACACACCATGCACACGCTTTTACATCACTACATTCGAGAGTATCCACAGCTCTTATCTTTTACAGCGTGACGTGCCTTCACCTGACACTCGAGTCTTAAAATAGCCCCATAAAGAAGCGAGTGTCCTCACTTTGCATGACTCACACATAGGTCCTCACAAAGATAGGAATACAGGAATCACACATACGCACACACACGCATAAATAGCCCCAAAGGTCTAATTTTCAGACTTTATTGATCCAGCCAAAAACCAATCTTCTTGGCGAGGCTACACCAATACCGAGGCACAGATCAGATTTCTATTACCTGCTTAGTTTCCACTGCGGTTCGTCTCTGTTTTCTTGAATAAATATCATCATCCACATCTCTGTCGCGTTGGCCTTGAATTCACCCCTCCCCGAATCGACGGCCACGTCAATCTCAATTTTCCAAATTTAAATTAATATTGAGATGTGTTGTGTTGTTTCTGAAACATTGTTTCAGAAGCAGGCGAAAGGGCAGATGACAACATACTGGTGCGATGTCACGACTGCTTGTTGGAAAAAAAAGAAAATACACTATGGAATATTTGCTTTTCTACGAGGTACGTTGAGAGACAACTGACAGCTACGAGACGCAACAGTAACGGCGATAATAATGGTGAAGTTTATTTAGTGTAGCAACTTTCAGAGAGCCGAGACAGAACGTCAATCTACAGGATTCAAAAGCACGATCACTTTTTGAGGAGTCCAAGGAGGAGATCTAACAAATGAGACGTGGGCATTGTTAGAAACTGCATGCAACAGTGCTTAAATTATTAACCAACAGCTTTAGCAACTAATTAAATTGGGGACAAAAGCTTCTCCCTTTAAACTTCCACTAACAACACAACTGGTCTAAAAGCCCAGTGTGATACTCCCAAATATCTAAGTCACAATGCCAAACGGCACTCTGATCTGTCCTCCAACAATCTGTCACCAACACAACAATCAGCAGTTCCTGATTTGTCACACAAAGGCTGGCTTTGACCTTTTGCCAAGTGGGTTTGCATCCCAGACGAGCCCCCATTCGTCACAAACCGGCTCAGGGAACGTGACAAGTCCACGCAGGAGATTTAGTTAAAGCCGGAGTCATTTATCACAACGTATATGACACAAATCAAAGATGCAGAGTGGAGGCCAGCTCTGGGAAGGGAGAGAGTGAGTGAGTACAGGGATCAGCTTTTATAGTTCAACGTCAGGTGAGCTCAGTGGGAAAACGCCGTCTACGTACAGGACAAACCTAAGTGATCACCGCCACTCTAAACAGACGACTTCTCCAGGTCCAGTCGCTGCCAGCTGTTCTCAAAGATTTTTAAGAAACGTGTTTGATATTTGTGACATTTGCAACCGGAGACAGACCGGTCTCGTGTCAAAGTCAGTTCATCAGTTCATAACGGGTGAGGTCTGATTCAGACTTAGGTGTTTGTTTTGCCTTTCTTCTAGGACTTGCAGGGTTGTCTACCGCCAGATCAAATCCAGTCATTGGTCCAGTGGTTCATTGTGTCGTGTCACTCGTGCAGGCCCATTTCTCCGGCGTGCAGATTTACAGTAAAACAGACGTGACATGAACGCAGCACAAGGTTGATATCTGTGGTCGTTTTACCGAACACGTGCCAGAAAAAGTATCTCTCGCTCTGTTTGATGGAACGTTACTCTCTCTCTCTCCTCCAGGCTTCCCTCCCTCATACCCGTGTCAAGCGGCTGAAAAAGGAAATTGAGGAACGTTATGCGTCGTTGACATTCAACAGTTCATCAGGTATTCAAAGCCGTATCCATCCATCCCACCGGACGCTCACACACAAAGAGAAATGAAGTGATTCTGTTCAGAAAGAAGAGGACTCAGAGGTAATCTAAAGGACTGGACGAATCAGAATAAAAGGATCTGAATGGGGAATAAGATGGACTGTGGGGAATAACATTACAAAAGATACTCCGCATGAATAAAGAATGAAAAGTGATAAAGGCATGATAGAGGACCAGAGGAATATTTCAGTGTTTGATGTCGGCTATGAGACGCTTCATGCTGCTTCTTCTCTGCATCCTCAGGCCTCGTATCGCTTCACATGTCCCACAACTCTAAAAAAAAACAAAATCTTTTTGGCATCCACCAAACGGTTTCAACATCAACGCACAAGTTCCGGCCGTGGAAAAGTGTTTTGCCATTGTTTGACCATGATTAGTCACCGAGGTCTGAAATTGCTTCTGGCTAATGCAAGGAGAATTTGTTCATGCATAAATGTGCGAGTGAGAATATCCATTAACGGCGGTGATTATGGATTTATCCATTATATGCTAACACTCTCTAATCCCTCTATGATTACTGCAGCAGGTACACGATAGATATTAACTCTCATTTCACTTTATGAGCAGCCTAATGTATGTATGTTTCTAAAAACCCAAACATCTCCAGTCTATAAAGTCATTAGTTCCCCTTGCTGATCCTGCTCTGCGTAATGATATCATGACTTATCCTCGCAAAGCCCCAAAACACCTCTGTTATCTGGGAACACGTTACAGCGCGGTGGGTAAATTATGGCCCGCTAGAAGTCATTTTTCTTTTTCTGTAAGCTTTTAATATCTCAAAATAACTCAATTGCAGCTAAATATCTGTTAAGTGGAGAAGCCAATGCTCGGCTTTGGGGCTTTAAGCCACAACCCTTCAGATTTTAACAAATTAGTTTCATGTAGGCCGGATAAATAATACCGCATGACTCGGCGTCCCAGAGGACGGGAATAAAATTGGCCCGCAGGCGTCACTTTGGGCAGTGTTGGCTAGAAACCGAGGGCAGTCTGCTCTGCCACCGGCTGAATACATTTACCTGCTGCCAAAATCGTGTTGAAAACTTTTCCGTCTCTCAAGCTTTAAGCCAATTTAAACAAAACTTCCACGCTGTTTATTGTGACAATAATAAGCTCAAGGCCCTTTATTATTACCTTGCCCTTATCAATTTGTTTTGTGTAACAGCGAAGGAGATAAAAAAAAAGTACTAATACAACTCAATTTCTTTATCAGCTGCTGCTGATTATGCTGTCGCCAGGAGAGAGGAAATATGAAAGCCAGGACAGGAGACACACGGAGAAACGCCAACACAGCCGTTTCCACAGCTGATGCTGTATTGCTGAGTATGACCCAGATAGAAAGTTGGACGTTTGCGACGTCAAGGCACCGGTCAAAGCTATTAACTTCGCTGACAATGGAGGCGAGGCTCCTCAGAAAAAAAGCTCCTCGAGATGCCAGGCTTGGGTTTCTTAGTGGAGTCTAGTTCTGATTACGTGAGCAGGCCCGGGATATAATGCAGACAGTAAAATATGAATTTTTAATTTGGTCAAGCTGCAGAGCTTTTCAAAGTGGAAACACGCCATCACACACTCCCCTTGGTGTTTTTTCAGCGCCTCCATTAAAAGGGGGTAACAAGTGCAAGCGTTTTACTGCCTCTTCGAATTAAATGGTCTTAAATGTGCAGGAGGCTGATAGAGTTTCTGACTGGCCTCGATGACTCGAGGACCACTGCTCCGATATTTCAGCTGCAAAGTTTCTACCAGCAAAAACAACACATGATAAAGCAGCATTATTGTAACACAGTGATGTATTAGCTCTTTGTTGCATTTCTTTTTTCGGTCTCGGCTCCAATTAGCCAGTTTACTCATTATGGAAATGTGACTTTTTCCATTTATGTAAATTACAGTCCCCCATAGCTCAAGATTACAGATGCACGCCACATGTGCTGAGACTCAAAACTGCTCCACTTTATTAACTTCAACTACAAACAGTGCAATTTCCTATTGACTTGAGAACATTTAAAGCTGCACCGACAAAGATTTTTACATCAACAATGGTTCGAACAACTTTGTGTGACGTCAGAAGTTGCTCGTAGTGATGAATCCACCTTTAACTTGATTTATTTATGTAGCACCTTTCATGCGAACATGCGTCCCCACAGGGCAGAAAGTAAAAACAGAAACAGAATATAGAACATAAGGAATATAAAAACACTACATGGACCAATGCTAAATAAAAGCTCAGCAGTAAAAACTAAAAACATCTGTCTCCCAACCATGTAGCCCCATTTATCTTTCCTTTAGCATCTTTTAATGCATTGTTTTAGTTCTCTGGCCCACAACTCTACTCTTATCAACAGCGCTTTCAGAAAAGAAGGCTCTGATAAACCATCTGTACCCAACTGGCCCAATGACAAAACAACAGGCATGGGGGATATGAATCAAGCAGCTAAAGAGATAGATATTTCCCTCAGGGGTTTATGGACTTCAGGTGGACACAAACAGAACTCACAGGAAAGAAACTTTACACAGTGATAATACCGTCATACTTGTATGAGATAGTCGTTGCCAGAGGCTCTGTTATGAGGTTGTGTTGCAAGTCTCACAGGTGTGCAGGTGTTTACAGCAATAAAAACATTAAAACTAAAAAATATTAGCATAAGAAACTAAAGATGAGTCAACGCATAATGAAAAGCAACACAAACCCTGCTGTCTGCTGGGCCTTGACTTCACCAGGACGACTGACTAACATACCACTTTATATGCTGTATGTAGGCCTGACCACCTCCAAATATCTCTCACCAAGAAACAACAAATGCATCGCATACTTTCTTCCAGCAGCAGGCAGCCAGTTTTCAGCGAGGAAAGTTCTGATAAACCATCTGTACCCAACTGGCCAATGACCAAACAAAAGTCTGAGTTAGCAACCTGCTGGTGAACGTGGTGGATATGAATCAAGCAGCTAAAGAGACAGAGATTTCCCTCAGGAGTTTATGAAGACTGGAAACAAATAACAACAAATACACCACATACTTTCTTCCAGGAACACATACAGCTGCAAAACGGTCAGTTTTCCTGGTTTTATAGGTCCGTTAGAAACTACTACCACATCCCAAATAAAAATATTGTCATATAAAAACATTTGTAGAAAACGACACACTGCTGTTAACTTAGGATGAGTTAAGAAGTCATTTCATTTCATCACACAGCTTTCATGCATCATCATTTTTCACGTTGCTGTTGGGTGACTGACGCTCACCTTCCTCCGTCAGCAAAGCCAGAAAGTCAAAACTTTTCTAGTTAGTTATTTTTGATTCTTATTACTTCTGAGGTAGCACTGTTTTTTTTTCTTTCCCTCCATCCAGCTGCAGTGGTTTTCATGTTTTTCCTTGTTAAATAAGACTTGGTTCAGGTGATGACCTTATCACTACCTCATTACATAGGGGACACTGGAACTGAACGGCTGGCGTGCATGTTGAGAAAGTTCAGTGCAAGTTCACTATTTGCCACCAAAGAAATATACATTAAACTTCCTCCTGTAACATGATATTACTCTCTACAGCGTTGGCGGTATCATACAGTGCATAATAATCTTGTTATTGATGATTTCCCATGACAGGTAAGATACCAACAGACAAAGGAAATTACATTAACTCCATAATGTAATAAAGCTGCATAATAAAAGTCACAAAAATGAATCAAAACATGAAGAAAGTACATCTTCATGTATAATTTCAGATGTTTTTAGATATATATTTAAAACTAGGACGACATCCTGAATGTATTCTTGCTCAGACTTTTTGTTTTGTAGAGAATAAAGGAATATCTTTCCCGCCATCACTGCTATGACAATGCAACTTTGTGCAATAGTTGCTCTCTCTAAACCCCTCATCTAAAACAACAAAGACTGTAAAAGGAGTCCAATTATCTACTGCTGACAACAGCTCCTATTGTTTAAAACTCGCTTTTCAAGTATTTGCAGAAGTAGAGAAACAGAATGAGAGCTCACTGACCTGTGGTGTCATCCCGTGACAGAGATACATGATGGGGACATTGTCGGTGTCAGGTCCCTGGTCCAAACACAGGTTGTCCCTGAGGCTGTTCTTCAGCTGGAAAAGAGATAAAACAGGTGAAAAGGAGGCGGAAAGAGAGAGAGTCAAACAGAAAAGGTGATCTAATGTCTGCAGTCATGACAAAGTTGGACAGATCTGGGTTTAACAGATGCACATATGACTAATATGTGAAACAAAACAACTCCTTATGTAATTCAACTTCAGGCCGTCGGAGCTCAGCAGCAGAAAAAGACAGCTCACCTTCAGCGTCATTTTGTTTGTCAAGGACTTAATTTAAGTCTTTGTGGTTTTCAATGTTGTTTTTTTAGCTTAAGAGACTTCATTGAAGGACTGGTTCAATATTTTTGTAAATAGCTTTCTTTCTGAGAGTGAGGTAAGTTTCAAATCACCTTCTAATAGCATCAGACAAAGGACTCGTCTCATTAAAGGAAGCACACTAAGCTGGTTTAAGTCTTATTAATCTCAGTTAGGATAAATCTTTCACGCACACCAAAGTTAGTCATGGAGTTCCCCAAGGTTCTGCACTTGGACCACTTCTTTTCACCTCATATATGCTTCCGTTAGACATTAACTGTCATTTCATCACTTGTTATGCCGATGATACCCGATTATATATATCAATCAAGAGGGATGAAGTTAGGTGAACTACAAGCATGCCATGAGGACATAAAAACTGTCTCATGTTAAACTCAAGCACAACTGAAGTTGGTGATGGGATCACCCTGGCCTCCAGCTCCACCGTGAAGAATCTCAGAGTTATCTTTGATCAGGATATCTCCTTTAACGTCCACATGAAACACATTTCAAGGACTTTTACCTACATGATATCACAAAAAACTGGTGCATCCTCAGGAACCAGGTTCAGATCTCGCCAACCTCTCCCACCACTGAGCTATGTTCTGAGGATTTGTGTGCTAAAGAAGAAGATATTAATCTCATGTGTGGACTGGAGTATGCTGCAAATTGGCACAAAACACTGAAGGTAGAGAGAAACATGCTATACTAGCTTCTACAAAAACAACCTAACTCCAACTTAATTCACATGTTGTGTCTTTTATGTTTAACTCATGTCTAACAAATGTATAAGTAACAATGCCACAGGTTGTTCAGGGCTTGCTGTTTAATCTAACATGTGTCTTGACTCCATATTCCGAGTGAAATTTTAAATATTCCATATCTGGTTTCATTTTTTAGATGTAATAAATAAATAAATACTTAATGCAGAAGAAAAGCAAGTCGTTCTTTCTCCTTCTCCCTCTCCTCTATCCGTCTTTCTCGCTCGGGCTCGCTACATTATTAATTACTCCATTATGATGGAGTGGTACACTGTACAGTTCTAGCTGTGTGGCTAAAGGGAAGACAAATGGGACTACTGCAGGCTAATTACTGCTTGCCAGGAGAAAGTCATACAAACACTTTACACTCCCCTTCACCTTTTTCTGGCAGCTGCGGAGCAATATTTCAAAAAGGAAAAGCATCTGTACTTTTTGGATTGGAGGTTGCTCCTATAATTTGGCTGTATTCCACGGAGAATTAGACTAATTGTACAATATGTGTTAATTAACGCAATCAATACACCTCAGTTCGTCCTTGCTCCTTCAAACATTTACAAAAAAGGGTCATGTCTGCAGATTTTAAGCAACATGTTTGGTTTATTTCATTTTAGTGACCGCATCCATTATTTTTATGTTCTTATCTATTGGTTAATTAACAGGGAACGTGCACATTAATTACCACTGCTGTAACTGTGCCAGAGTTATACAAGAACCTATTTTCATCAATAGTCCCTGGACAGATGTTTTAAAGTCACCCTAAGTTGAACTTTTGGCCAAACCAGAAGGGCGACAAAAACCTGAATAAATGATGCAGATGCTTCCACACAGGTGCACTGCACGCTGCAATTAAGGAATTAGCGTCTAATAGCGTTCTGTGGCGGGTATAAAAATGCAGAGCAGGAGCAGTTTATACTGATTTTGTATCAAGATGGCGAGAGGAAAAGATCTAAGAGAGTTTGGAAGAGGGTTCATTTCGGGGCGTGGATGTGGCAAAGACGTCAGTAAATAGTGTCGGACATTTGATGACCGTGATGCTCGTGCATCAGTGTGATATGTCGGTGCAGGACGTGATCAGACTGTCAGCTGGAACGGTCCGTCGACAATCGCATGGAGAGGATATTACAGTCGCTGCAGTGCATAAAGACCTCATTACAAAGATGAATGCACATTTGAGAGTTCGGTGGCGTGAAGACCATCGGCTCCGGTCTACAGAGATGAGGAAGAAGGTGACGGTGGTCAGGTGAGTCATCCTTCAACATATTCTCAACAAGTGGGTGAGTGCACCAAGAGAATGGTAGTGAAGGGACCTGGTGGCTCTGTTGTGTAATGAGGGACAATGTTTGGGTCCCCTTTAGAGGGAAGTTCACTGCAAATCAATACCAAGTAGTTCTGAGCGAACACCTTTATCCTACGATGAAACATTTCTATCCTGATGGGAGTGGTGTCTTCCAGGATGACAATGCCTCCATCCAAAGGCCACAACGTGTCACTGAATGGTTTCTGATGTGAATCAGATGATTTGGCCTCCAGGTCACCACATCTCGACCCAACTGAACACCTGAGATTGTGGACTGACGTATTACACAGCGCTCTCCACTGCCACCAGCTGTCCAATTGAATCTAAATGCTTGACACTGACAAGAACAGGCTGAGAAGGTCAGTGGAGCTTTACTCTCAATGTTAAGGTCTAAATATTCATTAATACATCTTTAATAATAATAGCAAAGACTTGGACGTTACAGCTGCTTTTGAAACGTTGTGGTAGAGTCTCACGTTCTACACCGTTACGTCCGCAGCATTGTAAACACTGTGGCGGTCATGCCATTCAAGTGACCTTTCAGGAGACGGTGATTTGAATAGAGATGCCTGTTTATCCATTCTGAGCCGTTAACCATTCTTCATAAACACAAACGATATTTAAAGATGGATGGAAAGGCCTGTAGACGTCGTCCCAGAGTCCCAAAGATGCAAGTTTATGATGAGTGAACTTTCATTTTATACTAATCTCTTTTACATGCACAGCCTCTTTTTCTTCTCCATCTGCCGAGTAGTGTGCAGTCATCCCACTCGCCGTTCAGATAAAATCACCGACTACATCTCCACCTCGGTTCACTCGCTGCATCCCACCAGCTCTCACGCTCGTCTGCAGTCGCATCACACGCAGAGTCCCGTGGGGTTCACAGGCAGCTCGTTGATCCAACATCGAGGGCTGAGTGGAACTTTCAGTGTCACAGTATCTCATGTTGAACTGTCACTGTTCAATAATCTGATATTTTATTGATCCCTTTGAGGTCTGTTCTGGAGCTGGCCGTGCGTTTAGTTTCGACAGCAAAGTGAAATCAAAAGCTTGAACCTGAGTCCTTCAGATAAAGGACACTCTAAGGTAGCCTTGCCTACCATTACGCTGATGTATTCTTTTGCCAAATATGCTTTGAGGAACAGGTAACAGCTGCTGGGGTGATATTTATCCCAGGGAAGAATTGCTACAGTTTTGTGCTGAAGTCGTAGGATGGTGGTCAGGGTGGACACCGGGCAGGACTTAGAGGTCGGAGGTTTGCTTCCCGAATAATGCGTGCAGCACTTTGTTTAAGCTTATTAATGAAGTAAACATGCGAAGCGTTTTCAGGCCCTTAAAAGTCATTAATCATTCGTTCAGAGGTTGCATCGTAAGAGCGAGTTGAATGGAAACAAATTAAATTAGTTGTTAAAGGTCCGGTGTGGAGGACTGAGTGGCATCTCGTTGGCGTGCTAGAAATTGCTGATTTGCAACAGTGTAGCTGAGGCTGATGGGAATGTCATTAGATTATTTGGACAAATCCAAAGATTTTGACCAGAAGGTGGCATCAAAGTTCAATGATAATTCACCCTCTGGGGATCATGAACGTATGGCACCAAATTTTATGGTTATCCATCTACAGCAACTGTTTTATTTTGGATTTTATTACTTCCTAATCATCTTACATACAAGTCCACGGCATGGCTGCACTATAGAAAGTGACGGAATCAGCAAAGGGATTTGGATTTATCCTCTGGGGACCATGAATCTCAGAATAATTCAGTTTGCATCGTATGTTCTTTCAAAATGTTTTTGCCGTTGTACATTAGTAATATAAACGCATCATTTCTATGAGACAAGCTGGACCTCTCTTTTGTTTCTGAGCAGCCTCTGGGGAACAGAAACAGATCTGAACTATGAAACTCAAACTTTATTTATTTCTATAGCAGCTTTCACGCAGACATGCAGAACAAAGACAGAAGTCGACAACACTCAACGTTTTTTTATGCAACAGAACGTAGAAATTAAAGATTAAAGCCAAAATAGCAAATATAAAAACCGGAACAATAAAAATTAAGTCAATTAAAACCTATAAAGTAAATATTAAATCACGACAAATCAACAAATCTGTTGTAGTCAAGACCAACTAAAGAGCAGAGTGTATCGAGACTAAGACTAAACTGTACCGCCTGCTTAGGCAGCAGATCATTCTGCTGTTTGTTTTATTTTGGATTCTGTTTTGCAGATGAATTTTTGGTGAATTTCATTAGTGAAGATCTTGGCTGAAGATTCTGGCAGACAATCACAGCCTCTCCTCTCAGGCAGAGAGAGGTGAGGGCTGGTGACAGAAACAACAATTTCAAATTGAAATGAAATGAAATCCAAAGTGACCCGACTGATTTAAAACCTTGACTCTGCACCGAGAACTCAAACAGTTCAAACACCGTGCGAGTGTTTTTCGTATGTCTCCTCTTGTTCAACATTTACCTCGTGTGTGAGCAGCTTATGTTCACGTTAAATAAGAGATGAGTGTATACACAGCATGCACAGATGGCATCACACCACAACACTTGTTGTACTCTCTCTCTCCAGCGAGTTTGTTTTTGTCAAATATGTAAACTTCATATCTCCATCGCTCAGATGTCACTGTGGCAACGCTTTCATCTCACGCACACACACACTCACACAGCCGAGCTCCCTGAACATGTTCACTGGTGTCGGCAAATAACTCCATCCAGCTCGCGCTGTGATTGAAGTGTTTATCGAACAACAAACACGAGAGGTGGCAGGGAGGTCGTTTCCGGAGCTGGAGATGTCAAACCAAACTGGCCTTTTCCCCCTCCTGATAAATTCATACCTTTTTTCTCCTCAGTGACAGACTTGAAGTCACACGGAGTCAATGAAGCTGAAAGAACGAGACCTTTTCACGCTGAAAGGAAATGAACGTTCTGTGCGGCTGCATTCAAACTCGCAGACGACGTTTGAGTCAGACTTTAAAAGGTTGAAATGAAGCCGCAATCAAAAATCACAATCAGAAATGAAATTAATAAATTATTAGTCCTTGGACTCTGGCGAAGAAGAAGCGCTCATCTTTCTCGCTCTCTATCTGCAGGAGCAGTCGGAGCGGTGGCAATAAATCTGCTCCGCTTTCAACAGATTACTGTCATTTTTCAATTATGCAAAAATCCTCCCACAGCCGTTAGCTGAAGAGAGGAATAGCCACGTAGAAATTAAGTGGCGTAAAAAGGTTCACCCTTTCAATACCCCCGCCGCTGTGATCTGAAGTGTGCTCTTATGGCAGGAGAAGCATATATCCCACATCAACGCGTTCAATTAGACTCGGCGTTAATGGAAAAGTTTAAAGTTTTACAGCTTGAAATAGTTGGAAAAGTGAAGTTTTGTGGAAATTATTCCAGAACTATTTCAGTGCGTCATCACATGACTAGAACTGGCTGAATTTCTATAAAATGATCTGATCTCACACGATAAAACACAAATAAATTCCTCATAATGCCTGACTGTCCAATTAAACGACATTTTTACGGTAGTTTTCTGTTTTTTTAATTGAATATAAATCTCTGATAAATAACAGTCATTATCTGTAAATGAACAACCAACCTGATAATAATGACGGACACGATTTTTACACTGTTTTTAACATTATATACAAACCTCTGTAAAATTACAGACATTACAGTGGTCCCTCGTTTATCGCGGGGGATACGTTCTGAAAATAAGCCGCAATAAACGAAATCCGCGAAGTAAGTTTTACAATTATTATACATGTTTTAAGGCCGTAAAACCCCCTAACCACACACTTTTATACACCTTTTTACACGCATTTTGTAGTCAAAAGTCAAAGTCAAAGTCAAAGTCAACTTTATTGTCAATGCTGCTATGTGTACAGGACATACAGAGCATCGAAAGTTTCTCTCTTGTCCAAAACAGTATGGACACAAGTATAGTAAAAGATGTAAAAAGAAAAGTATATAAAATATATATATATAGAAAAATATATACAGCACACAGTACTCCCTTAGTTAATCAGGACGCAGAACACATGTGTGGTTCTTCCTTAGCCAATTTAGGACGCAGAACACAATGCGCGAGGGACGACTGTATCTGTAAATGAACAACCAAACCGTGAAGTAAACAAACAAATTAGTTCAAATTTTTGTACAGAAAAAAATACGTTTATACAGTTTATTTCTGCTTTCTTAAATTTTGTACAAATTTACGTAAAACAGCAACAACAGCTGTAGCTCCTAAATGTTTCTGTCCGTACTTTTAATTTCATGTCTGTTTTGCATTTACGTGGACTTTTACTTTCAAACTGGCTACACTGAAGTTAAACAAGTCTTCAATGAACATTTTCATGTTAACAACAGATCAAAATATTTTGACTTATGTGAACAGGGTTTCTCGTAGCGTTGAAGTCACAGTAAAATGATCGCCTGACTACAGTCCTCCACCTCTCGCAGCTCTGTGGAGTGTTTCGTTGGCTTTTATCTTACGGTTTTATTTTACTGCCAACTCATCAGAGTCATTTTCTTTGGTAAGACTCTGATAACCCGACTGTCCAGCAACAAACACAGAGACAGACACAGTTAGTGACTGTAGCTGGAAACATAGCGTAGCCTGATATTTATCTCAAGAGCTGCTTTAAGAGAGTAAATATTGGACTTGCATTCATCAAGTGGACACAAACACGAATACTAATGTTGCTTTGTGTCTGCTGGAAGTAAACAGACAACAGCTTACTAACAATCCCTCCGACTAAGATGATATTATGTTATTAAATGTTCCACTGCCCCTCAAGTGGATGTTTAAATCAAACCTGAACAGAAACGAAAAGCCTGAGTGAACAAACGAGGGTATATATAATCATAACATTCAAAAATACGACGGCGAGGCGCCTTTATCTCGACACAAACACGTTAATTACGGGAGCGTACCATCAAAAAGGCCTTTTTTTAAAAAACACGGTTGCCTTTGGGCGGAAACGTGACAAGAGAACAGACAAAAGAAAAATATGTTCACACTTTCTCCTCGCTGGTTAGCTGCCACAACAAAGGCGCATTAATTTTTGATAAAGCTGGAGGAGTGTCTTGTTCCTATTTTATAATGAATTCAAATACTCCTGAATACTTTATGTTTCTGCTTTGAGGAGTTTTTCTGGATGTGCTCCGTCAGTGTTTCTCAAACTGTGGACTCCTGCGTCGAATGAATTGCAGATTGCAATCAACTCAATAGATCACCCTAAAAGTTACACACGGAACCTTTAATTAACAAGCCCGTCTTTCAGCGTAAAGACAAACAAATTAATACAAATCAAGACTGAGAACTGGAGAGGAAGAAGATAAGATGTACGATACGTTGCACCTGAAACAAGCTTACACCTCTCTATGGCACAACCCAGGCATGTGTACTGTGATGCTCTGTGTGTTCTGACACCTTTCTATCAGAACCACCATGAACTTTCTCAACAGTTTGAACCGCAGAAGTTCGTCTGTTGGATCGGACCAAATGGGTCGCTTTCTTTGGACCACTTCTGATGAGGTGCTGACCACTGCAGACCTGGAACATCCCACAAAGAGCTGCAGTTTTGGAGATGTTCTGACCCAATCGCCCAAACCAATACAGTTTGGTTCTTATCAAAGTCACACACAGGACAAGTGATAACCTGATAATCAGTACAACCTCTCCAGATGTTATAAGATGGATGGATGTTAGAAATTGTATTATGTGAACACGATGAACTCTAAGTTGGTCATGGGACCGTTGAAGACCTGGCACTGAATGTTTCCTTTGGTTGTTCATTAATCACAGGCCTTTGTGCATATTGTTGGTTTATATCTTGGATTTACTGTCTTAAGTTCAATGAATCCTGATGGAAAAAGTTGAACTCACCACTCCATAAGCAACTGTGTCGCTGTAGGATCGCAGCTCTGGGTAGATGTTGGAGAGGAACCAGCTGAACGGTCGGCACTGGAGTCTGGATCTCAAGGCTTTCCTCTTAGAAATGTCCCCGATGTCGATTCCTGAGTTCTGGAGAGGAGGAATAAGCACAAACATTATTTTACTGATACTCTAACCTCGAGCAAAATAACAACAGTACAGTGAGCTTCGACTTCCTAATCTCCATTGTTGCAAGAAATCAAATATAACGAGTGCAGAATCCAGGGCCTCAGGGTCATTTTAGCACAGGCTGCGTACTTTGGATAGCAATGCAAGAGCTCAAAATAATAACGGAGCGAGACATTAAGAAATATTTAAAGAGCAATATTTAAAGAGCAATCACAGAGAGAAAGGAGTACATGTCATTGAGTTTTTTGAGCCTACAATGGGAAATAAAAGTAAGTGGAGAGTGATGTGTAGGATGTCTGCTGCTGATTTACCATCGGCTGAATACGGCAAACAACATCAGAGAACATCACCTTGGGTTCTTGGCAATGGTGGACAGAGTTTGTTGACATTTCATAGAATAAAAATAACCCTCCATAACCCTCCTGCTGCTCCTGGAGTCCAGTCTATTTTGTTTTGGAAGGTTCCTAACTGTGTGAAAAGACCCGTCCGTTGTCCGTCGAGATCATGATGGAAGTTTCCGTTAATCATCCATGGTTGCCACCAGTAACAGTGGGCAACCATTCTCCCTGTGACACACTTTACCATGGATCATGTGAATAACATGACATATAATGACGTAGTCTAGTGTAACTGCAGTCGGATTCTCTCGAATTCTCCTTCACATCTTTCCTTGACCTCATGACGTTTTCCATTGAGGTATAGCGGGACTCCACTAATCAGATGATCGGTGGTTCAGTCTGTCATTGGGCAAGATACTGAACCCCAAATGGCTCCCGAAGGCTGCGCCATCAGTGTGCCAATGTGAATGAATGGTTAGCTCCTAAAAAAGTGATGAGCAGTTGGCACCTTGCCTGGTTGTTGGAGTCCGAGCAGAGCTGCCTCATCTCTATAATCAAGACCTCTACACGCACTTCCACACAAGGTGTCAAGACATCTTTCCTGCATTTTCAGTTTTATCCTTCTGCTCCTTGATCCCTGTTCTTTCCAGCTACCTGCCCAAATCCCAGTCCTGCACGTACAATAAATACCTTTTTCCTCTCTAATCCCTGTCTCCCGGAGTGTCTGCACTTGGGTTCACTAGACCAGCCCTGACAGTAACAAAGCACTGTTTCTATCTGAGGTATAGGCTAATGTCTCACAGAACAGAAGTGGGTAGACTAAAGGAGGAAGGAGCAAAAGGCAAGCGGTAAAGAGGATACAGGGAGAAAGTAAGGAGACATAAATTATACAAAACGACCTGGACTAGGTCGACTCATCCAATTGGTGCCGTAACATTTTATTCACATCATTTAAATGCCCCGGTGTGCGGAAGCTATCTGCATTTGCCCTTTAATTCAGGTTGTTCCATTGGTTTAGTCACCATGTGGGGTATGTATATATATATATAATATTATATAATATATTATATATATAATATATATATAATATATAAACACATGAGCACGTAGAAGAAATTGTAGCTTGCTGCTGCAAAGGTCACTTTTTTGTGGAATATAACATTCTGACTCTGGAGATCAAAAAACACAACAACAGACTGCCTCACTGGAACACTGAGAACAAAGAGCCAAAAGCTACAGACCAACCGGACCAAACGTCGCCAAGAATTTATGATCAGACCAGCCTTCAGCTTCCAGTGAGCACTGTGGTAACTATGTTCAGCTGTACTCGAGTATTTGTTCTGATTACATTACTTATGCAGACCAGCTCGGCGTCTGTCTTTCAGCCTTTTATTTCACCAAGCTCTCACCAACCACTAAAAGTCAGTCCCACATTTACTCTTGTCCGGCGGCTTCTTGCTCGCTCACTCTCTCCGTCAACGTCCTCTTCCTTCTCTTCTCCTCTGCCATTATGTCCGTAGAGGCTCCTGTTCTGGCACAACACTGGCTCCGCCCCCCCGTCAACATTCCCCTGCACCCTAGACCAGAAAACCTCTTCTTCTTCCCGGTTGTCCTAAATGCCTAACACACTAACACTCCCCCAGTGCTCTGAGCTCACAACCCAGCTAACAAACTGAGCTAACAGCAGCTACAGCTGTCAGCAGTTTACTTCACTGTCCATCATAAACTCTGTAAATCACAGAGAGTTGAGGCGGAGCAGCCGGAGGACATCAGAGGGAAAACCAGAAAACATTTCCTCCATAAAATATGATCCAGTTTCACCAGAATCAGTGAAATAGTTGCTGCTGTGTGACTTAGTGCCGTCAGTGTAGCATCAACAGGATTTAACAGACGTTAGTTTATGAGAGAAAAGTTACAGATGTCTAAACTTGATTAGTGCGTCAGAGTAACTCCATTTTTAAAATCAAATCCACTTACAGCACAGCAACCTACTCGCTTTGACTTCTAAAAATAATAAGATTTGTACAAACTTTACAATTTCTACTACATCTTCCACGGCTGTATTCAAACTCTACAAATCATACTCCAGTGATGGCACTCCTCGTGGTTGCTAGGGGATTCGTGATACAGCTTCTGAACACAAACAAGCATAATTACACCCACGCACATCCGCCCACGCACAGCGAACCAGCTCCCAGCTCTCGACACACTCACTCACATGTGTGTTTACCTGAAGTGGAACGTTCCAGGCCATGTAGACGTGACTCTTGTACTGGTCCATCCAGACCTCAGCCACCCTCAGAGCGTTCCGACGAACGTGGGCCGTCAGGTTCTCCGTGTACGGTTTGTGGGCGCGCTCGATGTGCGCAATCCGGGAACAGGGCAGGACCTCCACGCTGCCGCCACACTGCCAAACCTGCGTTATACACAAACACACACATAAATACACACACACGTTAGTGACTGCAGAAAATAAAGGTATGGATATTCTCAGGCTGCATCTCAGCCCTGCTTGGTAGAATTAGTGTGAATATGAAGGTGTCACGGGAGCACGTACCCGCTCAGTTGCTTGCTATGTTTACCGTTTACAGTTTGTCGACAGTGGGAGCTGTCACATATGTCTACACATGCCTAACTCGCATCGTGACAGGCTCATGAAATATGAAAGAAATGTTTGGTTCGCCATGAATGCGGACGTCTGGCATGCTTTGACAGTTGTAGCTATATTCGGCCTGTGTGGACTTACGGTGTATTACAGATATATAAGCACGGGGATGCTCGAGGAAGAGCTGCATGTGTGGAGCTGATGTTTTACCCACATTCATTTCTTTAGCTGACAGTTCCACTGCTTTTATCTGACAGGTGACCTTTTTCAGTGATTACACTCAATTTATCAAGCTCGGGCGATTATACAGTGCGACCAAACCTTTAAACTCATTGTTTACACTTAAATTAAAAGGTCCAGTGTGTAGGATTTAAGATTTAGTAACACGACTGGACCCGGGATTGAACACGACCTCTGAAATCAGCGATCAGCAGGAATAGAGTAGACTACTCCGAGTGCAGGATGACGTCATCAACAACTTTTTATGGTTTATCAGGAAATGACAAACTCTAAAATACCACGAAGAATACCTGAAAACACTGACAAACATGACTTTGTGTCAGTGTTGGACAGATACTGGTGGACAGAGGACAGAAGACTTCACGAGGACAACACTCAACTCTAAACTTTCAGCAGTAAGCAGCTGTAAAAAGAGGAAACCGTGGTCTTTGTTGTCACTACAATGTTTATTTCCGAAATCCATGAACAGAAACAGATGCTAATTTCCAACGTTCTGCAGGAGGCACCTCAGGAGTTCAGTGCACCGACAAAAAGAAGCTGATTTAAATAGAAACGCCTGTTCTCCATCTATTCCAGTCCTGCACTTTGTTTGTGTGTGTGTGTGTTTGCGCTGTAATCCCTCCTGCCGGCCAGCCTCCATCCCTCCGTATCCTTCCAAAAAAAGCAAAGAACTACTGCAGAACAACAGTAAAACTGTAGCGGCTGGCCCGGCGCCCAGGCAGGAGCACAAACCACAGCCAAATTCTAAGATAATACACGCTTCCCTCAGAAATACCTCAACGTTCTCTATAAAGGATTTACAACGTGAGGTTACAGTATAAGGAGCTATTCTTCGAGCATAACAATCCATGTCTGAGCGAGTGGGTGTGCGCGGCGAGATAGAGAGGACAGCGAAGAGAAAGAGGAGAAGAGATTCATAAAGAGTGTGAAACATAAAATGGAGAAGGTGAAGGGATAAAAAGCAGATAAAGTGGGAAGCGTTAGAGAGGAGGAGAAGAAACAGAGGGAGAGAGAGAATAAAAGCTTCTTCTTGTTTTCTTGAGTCATCCTTTCTAAAAGCCTTTTCATTTTTTTTGTGTTATCTCCCCTCTAAATAAAAAAGCCTTCTCCTGCGGGATAACACCGGGTCACGCACCAACTGCCTCCTGGAAAACATCACAGATCACCATTGTGACATTATGGCCGCTGACAGGCGACTGATTATTTCGGTATCACGGCGCCTGTCAGCAGGTCGGGATGTGTCAGACAGCAGGTGAACATTTTGTCCTCAAAGTTTGAAGCAGAAGAAACTGCAGAGCGACCGGGTCAGAACATCGTCAGAACTGCAGCTCTTGTCCAGGTCTGCAGTGGTCAGTTTCAAAAGTGGTCCAAGGAAGGCAGCGAGGTCACGGGCGGCCAAGGCGCATTGATGCACGTGCGAAGCGAAGGCTGGCCCGGTGTGGTCCGATCCAACAGACGAGATACTCTAGTTCAAACTGCTGAAATAGTTCATGCTGGTTCTGGATAGAAAGGTGTCACAACGTCTCAACATCACAGTTTACTGCGACTCCTGTCCGGAAACCTGGAGTCCTGCCATTCATGGGGATGTTATGTTGACACGTACCACCTACATAAGCATTGCTGCAGACCAGGTACACCCGGGTTTTCCTCAGATGTGCTGGGCAAACAAGTCCGATCCATGGAGGCCTACCTCAAAACATACAGGACTGCTGCTAACGTCTTGGTGCCAGATAGAACAGCAGAGGACCAGGCAGGTGGTTATAATGTTACGGCTGATCTGTGTATGTGTTGTCATCCAGCGTCTGGCTGATTCGTATGTGTGTCAGACAAAACGCAGAATATTTACATCCTTAATTGTCTCTCCGTCTTCTGTCTTCTTTGGTTTTCACGCAGAACAAATCTCGCGCTTGTGTTTTTCTAAAAAGTTTTAATGAGAAAACAAGAATCAGACGGCGACAACAAATGAAGTTGTGAATTATATAAATCATGCAGAGGACGACCGCCCGCCCGTTGCGATGTGAAAAATATGCACAACATTACGCCTTCATAAAAGCAATCTTTATCACAATAGAAGCATGCGGGCCAGAGATAGGAAGCGCTTCTGCAGAAAACACATCGCTGATAACAAAAAGGCTGCCTGTGTTTGGCATGAGACGAGATAGAAATAGAACAAACCGACTGGTTTCTGACTTAAACTCACGGGTTGAACTCCACGTATGATGAATTAGTCAGAGTAAGAGAAATTCCCCCCGAGACACGTATGCAGAACTGATTCTGTCAAAATATCACTGCTGATTTACATAATCATTGATCTGAGACGGGCTCTTTGCAGTGCAGTCTGCTACTTTAGCAAAAGAAAATGGAAATATTGACTTTTTCCTCTGTCGCTCATGATGTGTTTAGAGTCAGAACTATGTGGTGTGAAATATCTGACACTGATGATGTGTTTGCGTGTCTGGGCGGGCTTCAAATACCCCCCCGTGACGCTGGAAGAGTTTGCTCGAAGAAAAGAAATGTCAGAACTCTTGACGGATGTTCTCGCTAACCTTTCGCTGCCTTTCAAAAACGCTCACATACAGATAGATAGATGGGGGGTAAATCTGTCCAGCTCTCGCCTGAACCAACCCTGACAGGCTCACAAAAAGCCTCCAACAGTAGCTTTGAAGTGGGTTCATATCGGTTCAGTGTTTGTTGTCGTAGCTGCAGAGGGCAACTGATTCGCAGCAACTCTTGGCACGTCTTTCCGCGCATGGGCTAAAGTGTGATGTGAAGCAGAGCTGCTGACAGCTGCAGGGAGCATCTGATGCGGGTCAGAAAAACACGAACCGCCCAGGCCCGTTCCGTGGCCTCGCTGCTTTGTGCTGCGCTGAATAAGCCATCCGAGTCTCCTCTGTGCTAAAGTCAACAGGTGTTCAAGCAATTTGTCTCTACAGTAAGGGGTTTTATACTGAAGAGGTGTGTGCCAAATAGAGAATAACCTCCCTGGATATTGCAGAGAAACTCATGGTCACTGCGCCGCGAGCAGCTAAGGAGAAAGCCATTATCGAACTCGTAATACTTCCTACGGAGGTCTGACATTCAAGCCTCCTATGGAGAAAGTCACGGCCGAGTCCTGGACAAAAGCTTTTTATGAGCCCGATGACAATGTGCCGAAACAACAGGACACTTTAAGCCTTTGGCAGATTTAGTAATTTATATTCATGACATCATATAATGTTTATATCAGGTCAATGCTGTTTTAAAGGGAGTGTTCAGAGTGCTGTAATTCACATTATGAGTATCCTTTACTTGTTTGAGCTGAACCTAGCCGGCTCGAACTGACTTAAACACCTTGCACATGTGGCCGTCTTGCTCGCAAACTCAAGTTTAGACGTCTCTGGCGTCTAGAAATGCAGAATCTGCAGGTGAAGGACTGATTGTGGCATCATCTGGTTTCTGTTTGTAGTCCGAGTAGTATTGATTGATTTGAGGGTGCTTTGTCTGTTTAGTCTCTTTAGCATTTTTAAAAACGTTTTTCCATCACGTTCGCTCATTGGACTGCAGAAGAAGTCTTGGCTCAGATATCAGCTGACCAATGGGTTCCAAGATCATCTAACAAATTGCATCGTGTGCTAATTTGCATCATTTCCATGATGTATATATATATAGTAGTATATTAAAGTGAAATGTATTAATGATGAGAGAAAAGTTGGTAATGCTGCTTCTAATTCTTCCCTCCACCCGACCATCACCTCGATTCAAGCGAGCTGTCAACAGCAGCACAGCTCCTGAGCATCATTATAGATATAGTTAATGAGTTCACACCATATGGAGAGTGGGAGATTTGAGTGGGTGGCCTATGAAGATTACACTTAACTAAGTGCACCAGAGTCCAACGCCAACTATTAATGCATGGCAGGAAGCAGTGCGCTCTGTATGTAGCTTAGAGAGTTTGCTTCCCCTCAAAGACCTGCGTGTTTTAATTAACCCAAACCACGACCTTCCGTTGTAGTTAGAAATATATTTTAGAAAGCGAGATTGGAAAATGTTGGCGTGGATCGTCCACTGACCTATGACCCACCTATGAGTCCATTTGTCTTAGCAGTGATACAACAAGTGTACATGTGACCAAACTTCCAGCTCTTCAGAGAGGACCTCCTCTCCAACACTACCAACAACTGGACATGATACATCTGTCCCTCTACAACTGGACCTGGATTGTCTCCCTTTTTGTAAGTTGCTAAATGACTAAATATATTCTAAGCTGCTGTTCCTCTAATGGCCACTAGATGGTGATGAGGTTTCCATTTGCTGCGAGCTTAATCCTGCATATCTTTAAGCCTTAATATAATGTGAACAGGTGAGTTGTGAAGTTTTGAACATGGGGACTTATGGAGACTGACTCACTATTTCACAGCCACGGAGGCTGCCGCCTCAGTCCAACCTTTGCACGATGAAAACACCTCAAGACGCCACCTTCTCTTCATCATTCCACTAAATCTGAACCTGACACGATCAAACCTGAGAGATTTAAACATTTCTCAGAGCGCGATGCGTTCTTAACCCAGCGACTCTGATCAGCCTGAGCCGAGGATCAAACCCGTACTTCGCTGACACCTCCACTGTAAATCACTAAAGCCTGAGTCAACAGTTTTCCACCCGCTCTCTCTCTCTCGGATGTCTGCCGTGTCCGTTCAGTTTCGAGGCTGTTCCAACAGTTACGTCCCTCTCGGGACTGATTTGCAGTTTCCTGAGCTTTTCTCCGGAGACCGGATTAGAGACGAAATCTCTCGCAGTAACCGTTAACGACATAGTTAACCTCGTTGGAAATGATTTAATGCTAAATACTGCAAGCAGCACAATAAAATGTCAGATGATGTGGTTGCATTTTATAGAGAAAAAAATCTATCGTCATCTTCTCACATGAAGTCACGGTGTTATCTGGTTGTTACACCATTAGTAATCTGCTCGGTTTGCTCGGCTCAGGCTGAATGAATAATGCGAATGACTGATAAAGCCCCCATTCTGTCAAAGAAAAGGTCATTCTTCTTCCTCTGCATGCCGGACATGTCTGCTATTCAGGATATTTCAATTTGGAAGGTGACAATAGTGGAAGTCTCCGCGGTATAGGCGACACAAATTACAGTCTTACCGGATATTTATAGTGCGAGTACGGAGCTGTGCAGAAATGTATACGCTTGCAGTGCGGTTGCCATGGTTCACGAGACAGATTCTCACCCTGATGCCGAGCTCCACGTTTTCTCCGCCGTAGATTTCCATGCCTTCGTCCAGCAGGCCAATCTCTTCGAAGTACTTCCTGTCGACCACGAAGCAGCCAATCAGAGCAGGGCTTCTGAAAATAGATAAGAGAGAGCGGAGGTAAAAAAGACGCACAAGCACAGTCCTAACCTGTGATTAACCCCACGGTGGGCGTCATGTATGTTGCACATCCTCAGTCTTTTATGATGAACCCGTGCCGTACGTTATACTAACAAATGATGCGGCTATCAGAACCGTGCCCTCGTCTACAACACAACAGATTCGGGACGTTTTGAGGAAATCGATGAGGGTGGGGAGGCAACCAGCTCTTTCATCAACATCAAACTGAATCAACAGGAGTGAAAAATAATTCCTATTAGTATTCACGCTGTCCGTCCCGCACATCTCTTCTTATCAATATGAAGTACAGCACCGCTGCAAACACACAGCTTCTTCTCTCCCCACCCGTGGACGCACACACACACAGGCAAACAGCCAGAAGCTCTGAAACCCAAAATGTTAATAGAAACGAGGCCCGCCGACTGCAGACCCCAAACATTTTCTTTCCACTACAGCTTCCAGATAACGGCACAATAAAAAACATAATTAACACCAAGTATCAGAGTATTTTTAATCTGTTTAAACTCAGCAACGTTATTTTTGTAGTACGAGTAGATGAGATGAAGAGGTTCGTAACACACATCGTGTAGAAGTCTTTAAGGAAGAAGGAATTGTATCGTCTCCAGAGTTGTTTTTGTTAAATAAAAGCGACAACTCTCTGATGATGGATTCAAATATTAGCGTAGAGAATGCTGTGTATACTCCGGTGCTGGGAAATGAACGTTTATTTCTGCTGTGAAGTTGGACATTTGAACATGGGGACTTCTGGAGCCAGCCTCAAGTGGACATTTGAGGAACTCCATCCATGGAGGTTCCTGCTTGATGGTGGCCAGCACGAACGTTGAGCAATGTACTGAACCCCACGACACCTCTCAGGGCTGCCCATCATGCCACATTTATATATCTATAAACCCTTCGCGTGTGTGGTTGTATTTCAGGCCTATATGTGTAAAAATTGAGTAAAAGGTTATTCCCCCATTGAGACATTAATAATAAAATACTTCTAAGTACTTCTATATTTCTGCACTGGTCAGTGATTTTAATCCCGGTTTTATTCCCAGAGTACTTTTCACTTGCACCCACATAATAAATACAGCTGCTGTTTTTACTTGCTGTTTTTCACTGACCTTCCTGTAATTTAAATCCTGTCTGGAGGGATGTCTTTGTATTTGGAGCTCTGAGTTTCTCTACAGGAGGAGCTGCTTGTCCGTCTACATTTCAACAAACGGGCACCATTGAACATTGGACGTTGAATTGTTCCTGTATGCATCCCACACTGTAAAAAACCTTTTCTATATTACGATAAAAGGATGTTAGTACCGTTAATTAAGGTTAAGGTAGGAATTTTATTCCATATTTTACTGTATAAACACATGAAAATACTGTATGAATGCAGGTTTTGCCATTGAATATTACGGTGTTTTACTGTACAATAAACAGTCTCTAATATAAAACACAACTTTGTTCTGTATAAATTCCCTTAAATTGCTGTATAAATAAAGGTTTTACCCTGAAATGTGTTTTAAATGGCATATTTTACTTTCTCTTTTGGCTTTGTCCTGGGAAACGTCCACGTCTGTTACAGACCACATCCTGTAACTAATACATCTTCATGCTTACAGTCCGTGAAAAAACTACTTTGTATTGTTGAAAGATATTAGCTACAGAGGAGCACAAACCAGATAATCTGTGACCACATCGACCGATGCTGGAACATCTCTGCAACTTGTAGAAATTATATAACAGTAAAACAATAAAGGTCTTTAAGTCAATTTTTGACACAGGGCTCCTACAAAAGAATGACCAGAGTTTGTTCCTCGATGCATCAGGAAAAAGTCAAATGAAAAATGTTGCATATTTACGCCAGAACTTTAATCACTTTGACGAAACTGCCTTGAAAATTGATTAAGCAATGACAGTAAGTAGTCTTTACGGGCAAAAGCCAGAGACAAATTGCACCTGAGAAAAAAGTGCTTATGAAAGATAAAGAAATAAATAATTAGGGGAATTCATCTTCCTCCATTTCAATATCGAGCAGGGAACGTCCCCTTGTCTTTGTCCCAATCTATACACACTGCATCATCGATCCGCTTGCCATGGACCACAACAACGGACGCATTATCCTGCAGATATTGGTGAGTAGGCAGTTTTGCTGTTGTTGTGGCCTCTGCAGTGTCTTTATCTATCCTGGACCAACGCTGGTGAAGAAGTGGATCATTATATCAATTTCAGAGTATGTACAATGAGCGTACGCGCTGCAGGTCACCTCAGATGTTTACCTGCTTTCCTTTTTAAATCTGCACACTGATGTTACTGAAGAGTCTTTTTCCGTCTGTGCTGCGTCCCTCAGGTTTTGTTTGGGTTACAATATCGACCCCACACGTCATGAATTTACATACACACGATAATTATTCATGGCGATTAGTGTTGAAGAAATTATAATGTAAAAATAATGAGCTCAGTGAGCGTTCTTATCAAACCTACTCCAATATGCTTCAAGTCAACGTGTTCATAATTAATGCTCTGCTGGATTATTAGCTGGTGTCTCTCTTTATTCGTGATAACAAGACATTTTCTTCAGTGGAACAAACAGGTTTGAATTCTTCGTCTTATTGTCAGCCCCAAAACAAAACAAGCTCTTCCTCTGATGATTACCTGATAGGCGCCGTGTGGTTGCGTTGAGTCCACCAGGACTTTGGTGGATTGAGGTATCGACACCACAGCTCCCAGTCAAAGCCCTGAGCGGACAGCGGGTACTCTTCTATCTCGAACGTGTCGTATTTGATGTTGTCGAACGACGGGGACACCACACGGGTCCGGTCCTCTTTTATCCGTTGCAGAATAGGTTCTGCCCTGAGGGACGACAGAGGACAAAGTGGATCTGTGAGTCAGGCAGTGCAGAGCTCCGACAAACACTCACTACATACATAAAATACATCATCATAAGTAATCATTATGTGTTAAATCTCACATGAAAGATTACACAAACACAACAGTAACAACAAAATAAGCTTGACAACATTACGTAAAACAAGACATCCATTAAAAATGTGTTCCATTTTTAGATGTTGATATCAAACATTACATACACTGAATTAACGTATAAAATAAAACAAAAAAAAACACATTACAGATTTATGTATGTGACAAACTAATTAATTAATAATAACATAAAAAGTAGAAATAGACGACTAAATAAATATATTCCAGGTAAAATCGAGACTTTGCTTTTAAAAATATCAACAGTCTCTACTGCCATCAGGTTTTGAGGTCTTCTATAGGACTTTAGATCATCAGGTCTTCAGATCTTCTACAGGTCTTTAGTTCTTCTTTGGGTCTTTAGGTCTTCAGGTTTTGAGGTCTTCTATAGGTCTTAGGTCAAGTAGGTCTTTAGATCCTCGGGCCTTCTACAGGTCTTTAGTTCTTCTCTGGGTCTTTAGGTCTTCAGGTTTTGAGGTCTTCTATAGGTCTTAGGTCAAGTAGGTCTTTAGATCCTCGGGCCTTCTACAGGTCTTTAGTTCTTCTTCGGGTCTTTAGGTCTTCTTTGGGTCTTTAGGTCTTCTACAGGTCTTCTATATGTGCTCTTGAGGTCTTCAGGTTTTGAGGTCTTCTACAGGTCTTCAGGTCTTCTACAGGTCTTTAGTTCTTCTACAGGTCTTTAGTTCTTCTTCGAGTCTTTAGGTCTTCTACAGGTCTTCTATATGTGCTCTTGAGGTCTTCAGGTTTTGAGGTCTTCTACGGGTCTTTACGTCTTCAGATCTTCAGGTTGTTCCACAGGCGTGGACTATCGTAATAAAGGTCTTCAGGTCTTTAGATCTTTAGCTCTTAAGGCCTTCAGTTCTTTAGGTTGTTCCACAGATGTGGACCATCATAATAAAAGGACGCCTCACTGTGGGGTTTTCGTTGTGACTTTAGGGATAATTAAAAAGCCAACACCAGAAGACCTGAAGGTTCTAGAAGGTTCACCAATTAAAAGAAATTCAGAAAATTGAAATTGGTGGTCTAAAACCATTAAGAGCTATATAAACTAGAGAAAGGATCTTGAAATTGATTCTGAAGAAAACAAGTAGCCAGTGCAGGAATCTCTGGTTTTGTTCTGCTTCACGTGACGATCTGACGTCAGAGTTCTCCAAGCACCAAACTACATTCTGAAAAAGGTAATGATGAGCTGTTAACCAAAATAACAGAAATTCCTCTTTAATCTTCTATACTTGTCATAAATATTACTGTTGCTGTGTCCACTGGATGTGTAAGTTGCCATATTACAGCTGTATGAGCCAGAGATAAGGTGACAAAGAGACAAAAGTCGATTAATATGAAGATTACAAAGTTTTTTCCCTCCCTAAAACAAGACAAACAAGTGTTAAATACAGGATTGAGGAGTCCATGCTGGAAGACACGGAGTGAGTCTGCAGCCCTGACTGGATAAGGAAGGTCAATCCACCAGCAAAGAGTCAGGATGGAGCTAATCAAGGGCTGATGAAGTGCTGGCCAGACCTCTTCAGGGAAGGCACAGCAGATTAGCTGAGACTGTCTGGCATGGAAAGTCCGGGAAAGGAGGTCGGAGCACCTCCTATTTAGCCTCGTAAGCCATTCCCAGGGTTGTGAATTCAATTTGAGAGAAAGTGGCTGCTGCGTTGGAATTTATTGCTGATGATGGCGAAGTTGGCTGAAGCACGATAAGATGAGAGCCTCTCTGGAGCTCTTGATCAGGTAATATCAGATTCAGTGGACGTTGAAAGGGGAAAGCTGCGGGCTGTGGCTGTGATGGTGACGGCAGTGCTGCACATGTGATGGCGTTTAAGATCTCAGAGGCTGTCGGCAGTAATCACAGGGCTGCTGTTGATACAGAGGTGTTGTTGAGGGCGGGGGGAAGAGGAGCTCGAGCTCGAGCTCGAGATCGAGCAGGTGCTTTGAGGCTGGAGCAAAGATAACAGCTGTGCACAAACAGATATGCTGTTTGTTTGAGCGTCAGAGGAACTTTATCTGCAACATAAACCACGATGATTCACCCAGTGATTTTCAGAACAGCTAAAATACTTCCAAGAACTCTTCCTGTTTATAGAAATAAGTGCCTTAAAGGGAGAGGTACCCTGAAGGCACATTAAAGCCCCATTGTGTAACTTTTCTACCATGAAACGGTGCTACACTGACTTCTAATCAGGTGAATGTCACACACCACCAACTATTTCACAGATTTTGGTGAAAGTTTCCTGATGGACAGTGAAGTAAACTGTAGCTGCTGCAGTTTGTTAGCTCGGCGTCGCCTGGACTGTGAGCTCAGAGCATCAGGGGAAGTTTTAGTGTTTGTGCTATAGGTGTGAGCTGGTGTCGTGCCAGAACAGGAGCTGCAGCTGAACATATTTACCACAGTGGGATCACACTCTGAAACTGGACATGAAATACTAATTTATACGTAATATTACTATAACTATGTAATGTGTTTTTGAACATATCAAAACTGAGGCAATAAACTCTTTAAAAATTGTTACTAGTAGTTGTTACCATCAGAGCAGCGGTGGAAAGATTCGACACAGTAAACTAAGCTCAAAAGAATCATCAAACATCTCAGCTGTCAACGCGGTCCAACAGGACTGAATCTGAGCCCAGCAACGAAAACTAAGATCAGACTCAACACCTTTTTACATGCTATGGTTAAATGGTTTTGGCTGCTTGAGGAATACAGCCTGAATTGTTTGATAGCACTTCCAAGCATCACAAACAATCCGTGTAATCTGGTTCTCCAATGTTTGCGATGCAAATAACTAAAAACAAAACCATGGAAGGAAACCTTCTTCAACATGTTTGGCAGCAACTTTAAAAAAAAAAGATCTAATATTGTTGTATTTTAGATTGTACATGAATATGAATACACTGTGTATAGTAAAATCCAGTTCTGTCTTTGGGACTGCGTTGGTTTGGTTTGATCAGACAGTGGGCAAACAATCCACCAACTCTCAACAGTTTCTGATGATTCCAGTGTTGCCAAATTCTGGTTTGTCCCTGTCGTCTTTAAACCCATGAGAATGTGAGACAAAGGTTCAGGATTGGACAGAAGCTCAGACGTTTCCCTCGGCAGAAAAGTGAAAACTATCCGCTTAATTAAAATAAGAGAATTTAAATCATTGCACTCTGAAGAAAACTGATACTACCGATCTGGAGAAAACAATCGTCGAGTGGAGAGAGGAAAATAAAACCTTTACACTCCTGTGAGAAAAACTGCCAAAGGCTGTATCTTAAATTCAAACTAGCCTTGACTGCCCAGCGAGAGAGAAAACGCAAACCATAGCTCACAATCATTCCCGTTTCATCAGTTCAGCCCCACAGAGATGATAATAACATCAGAGAAATGGAAGGACTCTTTCATCCTCTACGCTGATTGTTCGTTAAGAGGTGAGCCCAATTAGTGCAACCTCCACATCAAAGACATCTCCATGAGTCAAGGTAAAGTTTAAAGAGTTCAGGAGACTTCATGCCAACCAAGAAGAAATCATTTTTCTCACAGCTGAGATGGTGGGGCTCTGGATCTCACATCAGAGGAAGTGAAGTCCCAGAGAGTGTCCGTCCATCCATCCATCCATCCATCCATCCATCCATCCATCCAACCACTTCCTCTTATCTATAGTCAGGTCGTGGGTTCTGCAAGTCCTGCGAGTCCAACTCACGCACCATTTTCCCATCACTTGTAACTTTAACTCTTTTGCTTGGGGCAGCGATTTGTCATTCGTATTTGACGTGTCCTGGTGGATGAGTGGTTCAGACAAGTTTCCTGATGGACAGTGATGTACACTGCTGCCATCTGTAGCTGCTGTTAGCTCAGAACACCGGGGGAGTGTTAGTGTTTGTACCACAGGCGTTTTGGACCACCGGGAAGAAGAAGAAGAAGAGGTTTACAGGGAATGCTGATGGGGAGCTGGTGTCGTGCCAGAACAGGAGCTGGGCAAGCAGGCAATGTAACCAGACTCAACACCTTCTATGGATATTATAGCAGAGGCTAAGAGACTGAAGAAAACATTGACGGAGGAAGCTGAGAAGAGAAAAGGAGAGAGTGAGCGAGCAAGAAGCCGCCGGACAAGAGTAAATGTGGGACTGACTTTTAGTGGTTGGTGAGAGCTTGGTGAAATAAAAGGCTGAAAGACAGACGCCGAGCTGGGCTGACTGCTGCTGGACTAGTCAGTGATATCAGCTGCTGCTGGGGACCTTGTTGATGTCAAAGTTGTCAACTCAAGTTGCTTTAAAGCTGCACAACAAGCTGTAAACACAACACTGACACGTAAAGTTGGCATGAGGCTGAAAGGTCGCCTGCTAATGGATCTGGTTAGCGCCGACATGCCTGTGACCACCTGATCGACTCAATCTGAAGCATTGTTTGCTTCTGTGCCTGTTTATGTCGCAGTTGCTAGGAGATCTTCACGAGAGATGAGACTAAAACTGTTCTGTTCGGCCGCTATCCGAGAGTACTCTGAAAATTATCATGCAATTATGTTATTTCAGGAGTTCTCCGTGTACATGGAGTTGACTGGTCCAGCTCATATATGCAGTAGGTGGAGATGATTGAGGATTATTGTGATTACAGTCAGTACCATAAAACACCCTGTAATTACTTGTTTTTGACTCAAAATAGCCAACATTGCAGATAATTGCAATGCATGGTAGAGACAATTATGTAGATCGAGCAGTCAGCTCTTTGTTGGTAATTACACGGTAATTTCTCAATTTCTATGAAAAATATAAGACGTGTGAGAGGGTGGGCGAGTTTCAGAGCAGAGGAAGGAGGATTAGGCGGGAAAGAGAGAGAGAAGGACGTGCACAATTTGTTGATTACTACGGTGTGAAATCAGAGAGCGCACAAACACAACATCAACGCGGAGGCAGGGCGATGCAGCACCAGACCAAGGCCGATAAAAAAACGCTGCAAAATGTTTGAAAAGAAGAAGATGAAAACATGTTTATCTCCAGCTGAGCTCCTTTATATCGCTGCCAAGAATGATTTCATTAGTCATAGACCAGTAACCCCCTCTGTGGCAGTTTGTGGGAGGTTTGTGTGGGTTTGCTGTGTGTTTGTGTGCAGAGAGAGAGATGGAGGGAGGGATGGATGGATGGATGGAGTGGGTGGAGGACTACAGAGGTTAAGAACCTTGTAAGTGTCTCTTGTCTAATGTGGAACACAGCAGCAACAAATGTTATTCTGGATCCAGCTCAGATATTAAAATAAAGTGTGTGTGTGTGTGTGTGGTTTCATTTAAAGTGTGAGTGTGTGATATTTTTCAAGCTGTCAACATGATTAACAGGTACACGGCGGTGCTGTTGTATCGCAGCGTTTTTAAAGACGGGACCCTGAAAGTGATGAAGCGTCTGCAAAAAAGAAAAGAAAATCGACGCTCGATTTCTGTCAGAAAAGTTCAAGTTATGATAATAAGTTATGACCCTCGTCACTGTGAAACACTAAACATAACCAGCTATGCTAATGAGCTCAGTAATTAAGTAGTGGATTCATTAGGAGGGCGATGAAACGAACAGGCATCACCTCGTTAAAATGCAACGAGAAACTCCATCAAATGCAGGACCCGGGAGGCCTACGTGGTTAGAAGATAGAAGAATGTAAAAACTAATTTCTTCATGGTCAGAAACTCACAGCAGCTGCTCTTCACACTTCACCTCACGTGACTCCAACGACCATCGTCAACACCTGAGCTCAGGTGACCTGAACGACAGTCAACGAGCACTAACGAACCCAGTGAAACAACGCTCTGGTGAACGAGGCTAAATACTCGGTCGAGTATGTCGTGATGACGTCCACTACAAATACTAACATTATGATTATCATCATTACTGACTTTGGTCATCTCTCCATAACGTGACGGATGTCCGCCCACCATGATCCGGGTTCCTTGCCACCGTCACCAAGTGTTTGCTCGGTCTGGACCTGCTCTATATGGAGTCATGAGATAACTTTTGGTATGAGTTAGAGCTCTATAAAATACAAGAGATAACTTTTGGTATGAGTTAGAGCTCTATAAAATACAAAAATATACACTTTTTGCTCCTTTGCCATCTAACCGTGGGTCAGTGTTGAACACCGGGTGCAGAGGAAAACAATTACCGTAAGCCGCTACTTTTTTCACGCGCTTTAAACCCTGCGGCCTATACAACGGTGCGGCTAATTTATAGATTTTTACTGGCCAACGGCCAACGGGGGGAACTCTCTAGCAGTAAATGCAAAAGTGAGACAGACGTGGGGAAAGATTTTGCACCGAAGAAGACACTAGTTTTGATTTTGAACTGTCATTTTGCGCATCATGCACACACCCTCATCGTGGAAAACACACGAAGAAATGCATCTGATGCAGCTTTTAAGTTAAAGGCAATCGATCTGGACGTCAAAGAAGGAAATAGAGCTACTGCACGTAATCTTGGTGTTGATGGCGTGTTGGTGCCATACTGCCGATTTTCAGGCACAGTTT
>NC_040030.1:15559453-15570668 GCF_000972845.2 Larimichthys crocea
GAAAAAAAAGCATGTCTTAAATAAAAATAAAATCTTCCGTGTATGTCTTTCTGTGTAAATATCTCGTTACAACATGAAAACTTGTATGTATTTTCTTTTCAAATGTAGCTGGTGCGGCTTAATTCAGGTGCGCTTTATAGTCCGAAAATAAGGGTAGTCTCCTTTAAAGGTGAAGTAAAGGTGAAGCAAAACTGGATTCATACATCTGCATTAGGGGCTACGCTCCACCTTAAGGCGGCTTTGTGTGCAGGCTCTGAGCGATGCCGCGGGCTACAATTCAGCTCCTTACGTGCTCCTCCAACAAACTCGACAGAGATACCATGTGGGGACTCGGGATTCGCTTACTTGTGTTCTCCACGACTCTGTTTGAGAGTTTAAAGACTGTCAGGATCTTCTCCTCTTCAGTGACAAGATCTGTCTTTACGTTTAACACCCATGGACACAATAACACGACTGGAACAACTCCACTTTGTACATTTGTGTAGCTCACTACATTACTCAGGAAGTTTAATGAAGGCGATGTCTGAACTATAAATTAAAACCTACGTCAGGATTCCCGTTAAAGCACTGACATGATACATAGATACTTTATTGATCCCGTGGGAAATTCAAGCTCAAGTACCCGAGAACACGGGTTTATTTCCTCCTTTTTCTCGTAATAACGAGTTAATTTCATTTGTTTTTTGAGAGCTTGAGTTATTTTTGATGATGATGACATAAAAAAATTGAGAAAACAAGTGAAATTAACTCGTTATCGTGGGAAAAGGAGGAAATAAAAAATGTTATCTTAACACTTTTCAGCTGCAGAGTCTAGAAACAAAGTCCAAACTTGTCTTTTCTTCTCGGTTACGAGAGATTTCGTACGTCGCGGTCTTCACGGACGGCAAGAATCCGTAACCGATGCGACATTTCATCTCCATGAACAGGCGTCGCCGTTGGCGTGACGAAGGTCAAAAACTAGTTTGCTTTCGTGTCTGGTAACACGGCTGCTCCTCGTTCCTTCAGTGTCAAATGTTTAATTAGACCTTACTGGCCACAACCACCTCAACTGCTTTGACAAAATATCTCCTCCACCGTTACTTCTCTTTAATCCAACGGGGAGCACTTAATTCCCAGACTCTCACATAATCAATCTATTCTGTGACCCAAAAAAATACTAATAAATATGTCACAGCTGCTCTCTGCAGCTGAAGGTTTGCACCTGCTTGAATGACGCATTAACAAGAAAACGATTACGGCTCCGTCACTTCTCAACAGTACTCGAAAAAAACCCGAATGATTCCTTTCGCGAGCCGGCTTATAAATAGATTGTGTTTTGTTGCGCTTCAGCGCCGCTCTGCCTGATAAAAACGATGTGTCTCGAGGAAAAACAAATTCTTCTTTCCTGATTTAATCAGCAACCTTTCAAACAAGTGGCTGCCGATAAATGGAAGCATTCAGCGTCTAATTTCTTCCTCAGTTCTCTTTTCTTCTTTTCTTTGCAGCGGCGTCGTGTAGCAGTTACAGCTGCAGAAGACTGGGAGGAATTCATGTAAAACACACACACACACACACACACACACACACACACACACACACACACACCATCCAATGCAGTCCTAAGTTAATACTTAAAAATATTCACCAGTTTGCATAAATGACATTCTGCGTGTCTGTTTAATCATATCAGGGCTGATTGAAGGAGGTGGTGACGTTTGCAAAGACGTTTCATAACACAGAAATTTCATAAAAATATAGAAACGCCATTGAGTCAGCAAACTGACATATTCAGTTTGTTCCCAACAGCTGCTGTTATTGTGCTGAACTTCCAATGAAACAGAAGACTTGTCCCGGATATAGCTTCACGCATTGCAGCTAGTGGTGGGCGGATCGATCCAAATATCGATAGTATCTATACCAAATCGGTATCGGATCGATACTAGCCGGGTGAGATCGTTCTTTACTTTAAGTTCCGCTCTTGTTTGCATGCTGCGGTTTCGGCAAAGAGGAAACAACCAGTCGCCGCACTCGCCGCTCCTGTGTCAGCGCCGAGCAGGCACACTTTGCTCACCCCTCCACCCTCTCTGTGTTTAGACGTTGCGTGACTTAGACCACAAAGCAAACAAACAAGCAAGTTGCCGGCTCAGGTTCATCAGCACACGCAGTGCACGCCTATAGAAATAAATGCAAATACAACAGAAGAATGGCAGAGAGGAAGAGGAGCGCCGCGTGGCGAGACAACAGCAAAATGTGGGATTTGTAAAAAGCTAGTCGGAAACAACCATTTATATTAACATATAAAAAAACCATCCAAGAGAAGAAGGAGAGAGTAGTTATCAACAGTACTTGTTTGTTTTAATTTGTTTACTGGTTTGCGAGTACTTTTACTCAAGATTTTTCTATAAAGCATTTTCTATTTAATTCTAAACTTTGTCCTAATTCTGTCCTGGGTTTTAACTGTTTATAATAAAAAAAGGAAACATCACAAAAAACACTCAAGGTCATGAAATTAATTGAGATTTAGCAATTCCATGACGCGTCCACCTTATTTATTGAAGTATTGGTATCGGCGATACTGGCCTGTATTAACTTGGTATTGGATCGATACCAAAGAATGCAGTATCCCACACCACTAGTGTCAGCGTCTAATTTTCTGTGAACACGGCCAGACCAGAACCAAACACACCTCCAGTCTAACAGTGAACACAGCCGCCTACCGAGGTGGTTTTCCATCATAAAGTCTGTAAATCACCTCGTTAACCTCTGCTGGTCTCAGAGCCTCGGAACCCGTCGGTCCAGATGCTGAGCCCGGTTCTGTTGCCTGCTAACGGCAGCTTCGTAAAAAAATTGATTGCTGTCTGTAACTCGGAGCTGAGACGCGGCAATAAAGGAACAGAAAGTGAATAAAGTGATTAGGTTACAGGTATTATTTGACAGCTGTTGTCTGCAGAGTCTACAGGTAATAACAGCACGAGCTGTAAACAACAAACATTCAGGTGACCTGAATGACAGTCAACGAGCACTAACGAACCCAGTGAAACAACAGTCTGGTGAACGAGGCTAAATACTCTGTCGAGTATGTCGTGATGACGTCCACTACAAATACTAATATTATGATTATCATCATTGCTGACTTTGGTCATCCGCCCACCATGATCCGGGTTCTTTGCCACCGTCACCAAGTGTTTGCTCGGTCTAGACCTGCTCTATATGGAAAGAGTCATGAGATAACTTTTGGTATGAGTTAGAGCTCTATAAAATACAAAAATATAAACTTTTTGCTCCTTTGCCATCTAACCGTGGGTCAGAGTTGAACACCGGGCGCAGAGGAAAACAATTACCGTAAGCCGCTACTTTTTTCACACGCTTTGAACCCTGCAACCTATACAACGGTGCGGCTAATTAATAGATTTTTACTGGCCAGCGGCCAACGGGGGGAACTCTCTAGCAGTAAATGCAAAAGTGAGACAGACGTGGGGAAAGATTTTGCACCGAAGAAGACACTAGTTTTGATTTTGAACTGTCATTTTGCGCATCATGCACACACCCTCATCGTGGAAAACACACAAATAAATGCAGATGATGCAGCTTTTAAGTTAAAGGCAATCGATCTGGACGTCAAAGAAGGAAATAGAGCTACTGCATGTAATCTTGGCATCCCGTGTTGATGGCGTGTTGGTGGGGTGTTGGCGCCATACTGCCGATTTTCAGGCACAGTTTGAAAAAAAGCATGACTTAAATTAAAAAATAAAATCTTCCGTGTACTGTCTTTCTGTGTAAATATCTCGTTACAACATGAAAACTTGCGGCTTTTATTCAAGTGCGGCCTGTATATGTACAAAATGTATTTTCTTTTCAAATGTAGCTGGTGCGGCTTATATTCAGGTGCGCTCAGTAGTCCGAAAATAACGGTAGTCTCCTTTAAAGGTGAAGTAAAGGTGAAGCAAAACTGGATTCATACATCTGCATTAAGAGGCTACGCTCCACCTTAAGGCGGCTTTGTGTGCAGGCTCTGAGGCGATGCCGCGGGCTACAATTTAGCTCCTTACGTGCTCCTCCAACAAACTCGACAGAGATACCATGTGGGGACTCGGGATTCGCTTACTTGTGTTCTCCACGACTCTGTTTGAGAGTTTAAAGACTGTCAGGATCTTCTCCTCTTCAGTGACAGGATCACGTCTTCAACGGACGGCAAGAATCCGTAACCGATGCAACATTTCATCTCCATGAACAGGCGTCGCCGGTAGCGTGGCCAAAAGGTCAAAAACTAGTTTGCTTTTCGTGTCTGGTAACACGCCTGCTCCTCGTTCCTTCAGTGTCAAATGTTTAATTAGACCTTACTGGACCACAACCACCTCAACTGCTTTGACAAAATATCTCCTCCACCGTTACTTCTCTTTAATCCAACGGGGAGCACTTAATTCCCAGACTCTCACATAATGAACTTATTCTGTGACCCAAAAAATACTAATAAATATGTCACAGCTGCTCTCTGCAGCTGAAGGTTTGCACCTGCCTGAATGACGCATTAACAAGAAAACAGATTACGGCTCCGTCACTTCTCAACAGTACTCGAAAAAAAACCCCGAATGATTCCTTTCGCGAGCCGGCTTATAAATAGATTGTGTTTTGTGCCGTTCAGCGCCGCTCTGCCTGATAAAAACGATGTGTCTCGAGGAAAAACAAATTCTTCTTTCCTGATTTAATCAGCAACCTTTCAAACAAAGTGGCTGCGGAATAAATGGAAGCATTCAGCGTCTAAATTTCTTCCTCAGTTCTCTTTTCTTCTTTTCTTTGCAGCGTCGTCGTGTAGCAGTTACAGCTGCAGAAGACTGGGAGGAATTCATGTAAAACACACACACACACACACACACACACACACACCATCATCCAATGCAGTCCTAAGTTAATACTTAAAAATATTCTACCAGTTTGCATAAATGACATTCTGCTGTCTGGTTTAATCATATCAGGGCTGATTGAAGGAGGTGACGTTTGCAAAGACGTTTCATAACACAGAAATTTCATAAAAATATAGAAACGCCATTATACGTATATTACTATAACTATGTAATGTGTTTTGAATATACAAAACTGAGGCAATAAACTCTTTAAAAAATGTTACTAGATTCGACACAGTAAACTAAGTCAAATCAAACAACTCGCCGTCAACGCGGTCCAACAGGACTGAATCTGAGCCCAGCAACGAAAACTAAGACGGACTCAACACTTTTTACATGCTATGGTTAAATGGTTTTGGCTGCTTGAGGAAACAGCCTGAATTGTTTGATAGCACTTCCAAGCATCACAAACAATCCGTGTAATCTGGTTCTCCAATGTTTGCAACGCAAATAACTAAAAAACAAAACCATGGAAGGAAACTTTTCTTCAACATGTTTGGCAGAAACTTTTCAAAAAAAAAAAAAGATCTAATATTGTTGTTTTTAGCTTGTACATGAATATGTACTGTGTATAGTAAAATCCAGTTCTGTCTTTGGGACTGCATTGGTTTGGTTTGATCAGACAGTGGGCAAACAATCCACCAACAGTTTCTGATGATTCCAGTGTTGCCAAATTCTGGTTTGTCCTTGTCGTCTTTACACCCGTAAGAATGTGAGACAAAGGTTCAGGATTGGACAGAAGCTCAACGTTCCCCGGCAGAAAAGTGAAAACTATCCGCTTAATTAAAATAAGAGAATTTAAATCATTGCACTCGAAGAAAACTGATACTACCGATCTGGGAAACAAGTCGAGTGGAGAGAGGAAAATAAAACTTTACACTCAGTGTAAAAAAACTGCCAAAGGCTGTATCTAAATTCAAACTAGCCTTGACTGCCCAGCGAGAGAGAAAACGCAAACCATAGTCACAATCATTCCCGTTTCATCAGTTCAGCCACAGAGATGATAATAACATCAGAGAAATGGAAGGACTCTTTCATCCTCTACGCTGATTGTTCGTTAAGAGGTGAGCCCAATTAGTGCAACCTCCACATCAAAGACATCTCCAGGAGTCAAGGTAAAGTTAAAAGAGTTCAGGAGACTCATGCCACCAAGAAGAAATATTTTTCTCACAGCTGAGATGGTGGGGCTCTGGATCTCACATCAGAGGAAGTGAAGTCCCAGAGAGTGTCTGTCCATCCATCCATCCATCCATCCATCCATCCATCCATCCACCATCCACCATCCATCCATCCATCCAACCACTTCCTCTTATTCAAAGTCAGGTCGTGGGTTCTGCAAGTCCTGCAAGTCCTGCCAGTCCAACTCACGCTCCATTTTCCCATCACTTGTAACTTTAACTCTTTTGATTGGGGCAGCGATTTGTCAAGAAAAGTCGCAATCATTAGTCATTCGTATTTGACGTGTCCTGGTGGATTATGATGTAGAAAGTTCCTGAGGACAGTGAACTGTAGCTGCTGTAGCTCAGTTTGTTAGCTCAGAGCACCGGGGGAGTGTTAGTGTTGACACAGCGTGTTGACCACCGAAGAAGAAGAGGAGGAGGTTCAGGAAGGCTGATGGGGAGCTGGTGTCGTGCCAGAACAGGAGCTGGGCAAGCGGCAATGTACCAGACTCACACCTTCTATGGATATTATAGCAGAGGCAAGAGACTGAAGAAAACATTGACGGAGGAAGCTAAGAAGAAGAAAGGAGAGAGTGAGCGAGCAAGAAGCCGCCGGACAAGAGTAAATGTGGGACTGACTTTTATTGGTTGGTGAGAGCTTGGTGAAATAAAAGGCTGAAAGACAGACGCCGAGCTGGGCGGACTGCTGCTGGACTAGTCAGTGAATCAGCTGCTGTTGGGACCTGGATGATGTCAAAGTTGCTTTAAAGCTGCACAACAAGCTGTAAACACAACACTGACACGTAAAGTTGGCATGAGGCGTGAAGGTGCCTCTAACGGATCTGGTTAGCGCTGACATGCCTGTGACCACCTGATCGACTCAATCTGAAGCATTGTTTGCTTCGTGCCTGTTTATGTCGCAGTTGCTAGGAGATCTTCACGAGAGATGAGACTAAAACTGTTCGGCCGCTATCCGAGAGTACTCTGAAAATTATCATGCAATTATGTTATTCAGGAGTCTCCGTGTACATGGAGTTGACTGGTCCAGCTCTATATGCAGTAGGTGGAGATGATTGAGGATTATTGTGATACAGTCAGTACCATAAAACACCTGTAATTACTTGTTTTTGACTCAAAATAGCCAACATTGCAGATAATTGCAATGCATGGTAGAGACAATTATGTAGATCGAGCAGTCAGCTCTTTGTTGGTAATTACACGTAATTTCTCAATTCTATGAAAAATATAAGACGTGTGAGAGGGTGGGCGAGTTTCAGAGCAGAGGAAGGAGGATTAGGCGGGAAAGAGAGAGAGAGAAGGACGTGCACAATTTGTTGATTACTACGGTGTGAAATCAGAGAGCGCACAAACACAACATCAACGCGGAGGCACGGCGATGCAGCGCCAGACCAAGGCCGATAAAAAACGCTGCAAAAGGTTTGAAAAGAAGAAGATGAAAACATGTTTATCTCCAGCTGAGCTCCTTTATATCGCTGCCAGAAGATTTCATTGTCATAGACCAGTAACCCCCTCTGTGGCAGTTTGTGGGAGGTTTGTGTGGGTTTGCTGTGTGTTTGTGTGCGAGAGAGAGATGGAGGGAGGGATGGTGGTGGATGGAGTGGGTGGAGGACTACAGAGGTTAAGAACCTTGTGTAAGTGTCTCTTGTCTAATGTGGAACACAGCAGCAACAAAGGTTATTCTGGATCCAGCTCAGATATTAAAATAAAGTGTGTGGGTGTTGTGTGGTTTCATTTAAGTGTGAGTGTGTGATATTTTTCAAGCTGTCAACAGGATTAACAGGTACACGGGGTGCTGTTGTATCGCAGCGTTTTTAAAGACGGGACCCTGAAAGTGATGAAGCGTCTGCAAAAAAAAGAAAAAAGAAAATAGACACTCGATTTCTGTCAGAAAAGTTCAAGTTATGATAATAAGTTATGACCCTCGTCACTGTAAAACACTAAACATAACCAGCTATGCTAATGAGCTCAGTAATTAAGTAGTGGATTCATTAGGAGGGCGATGAAAAACAGGCACACCTCGTTAAAATGCAACGAGAAACTCCATCAAATGCAGGACCCGGGAGGCCTACGTGGTTAGAAGATAGAAGAAGTAAAAACTAATTTCTTCATGGTCAGAAACTCACAGCAGCTGCTCTTCACACTTCACCTCACGTGACTCCAACGACCACGTCAACACCTGAGCTCAGGTGACCTGAAGGACATTCAAAGCACTAACGAACCGAGTGAAAAAACGTCGGTAACGAGGCTAAATACTCGTCGAGTATGTCTGATGACGTCCACTACAAATACAAATTTTGATTATCATCATTCTGACTTTGGTCATCTTAATAACGTGACGGATGTCCGCCCACCATGATGGTTCTTGCCACGTCACCAAGTGTTTCCTCATGGTGGAGTTTGAGTCTCTCGGTCTGGACCTGCTCTATATGGAGTCATGAGAAAACTTTTGGTATGAGTTAGAGCTCTATAAAATACAAAAATATAAACTTTTTGCTCCTTTGCCATCTAACCGTGGGTCAGAGTTGAACCGGGCGCAGAGGAAAACAATTACTGAAGCCGCTACTTTTTTCACACACTTTGAACCCTTAAATGCAAAAGAGAATGAGACGTGGGAGAAAGATTATGCACCAAAGAAGACACTATTTTGATTTTGAACTGTCATTTTGCGCATCATGCACACACCCTCATCGTGGAAAACACACGAAGAAATGCATATGATGCAGCTTTTCAGTTAAAGGCAATCGATCGGACGTCAAAGAAGGAATAGAGCTACTGCACGTAATCTTGGGCACCCGTGTTGATGCGTGTTGGGTGCCATACTGCGATTTTCAGGCACAGTTTGAAAAAAAAGCATGTCTTAAATAAAAATAAAATCTTCTTCCGTGTACTGTTCTGTGTAAATACTCGTTACAACAAATTGTATTATTTCTTTCTTTCAAATGTAGCTGGTGCGGCTTATATTCAGGTGCGCTATAGTCCAAAATAAGGTAGCTCCTTTAAAGGTGAAGTAAAGGTGAAGCAAAACTGGATTCATACATCTGCATTAGGGGCTACGCTCCACCTTAAGGCGGCTTTGTGGCAGGCTCGGAGGCGATGCCGCGGGCACAATTCAGCTCCTTACGTGCTCCTCAACAAAAACTCGACAGAGATACCATGTGGGGACTCGGGATGCTTACTTGTGTTCTCCACGACTGTTTGAGAGTTTAAAGACTGTCAGGATCTTCTCCCTTCAGTGACAAGATCTGTCTTTACGTTTAACACCATGAGACACAATAACACGACTGGAACAACTCCACTTTGTAATTTGTGTAGCTCCTACATTACTCAGGAAGTTTAATGAACGATGTCTGAACTATAAATTTAAAACCTCATGGGATTCCCGTACTGTAAACGATCAGCATGACATGACATGATACATAGAACTTTATTGATCCCGTGGGAAATTCAAGCATAATACCCGAGAACACGGGTTTATTTCCTCCTTTTTCTCGTAATAACGAGTTAATTCATTGTTTTTTTAAGAGCTTGAGTTATTTTTATGATGATGCATAAAAAAAATTGAGAAAACAAGTGAAATAACTCGTTATCGTGGGAAAAAGGAGAAATAAAATGTATCTAACAACGTTTTCAGCTGCAATCAAAAAGTAATTGACCGCAGCTTACGTTACCAGAACCCCTTAAAGTAGAGTCGAGAAACAAAGGTCCGTAAACCGTTCTGCGACATTTCATCTCCATGAACAGGCGTCGCCGTGCGTGCGAAGGTCAAAAACTAGTTTGCTTTTCGTGTCTGGTAACACGCTGCTCCTCGTTCCTTCAGTGCAAATGTTTAATTAGACCTTACTGGACCACAACCACCTCAACTGCTTTGACAAAATATCCCTCCCCCCGTTACTTCTCTTAACCAACGGGGAGCACTTAATTCCCAGACTCTCACATAATCAACTCATTCGTGACCCAAAAAATACTAATAAATTGTCACAGCTGCTCTCTGCAGCTGAAGGTTTGCACCTGCTTGAATGACGCATTAACAAGAAAACAGATTACGGCTCCGTCACTTCTCAACAGTACCGAAAAAACCCGAATGATTCCTTTCGCGAGCCGGCTTATAAATAGATTGTGTTTTGTGCCGTTCAGCGCCGCTCTGCCTGATAAAAACGATGTGTCTCGAGGAAAAACAAATTCTTTTCCTGATTTAATCAGCAACCTTTCAAACAAAGTGGCTGCCGAATAAATGGAAGCATTCAGCGTCTAAATTTCTTCCTCAGTTCTCTTTTCTTCTTTCTTTGCACGCGCGTCGTGTAGCAGTTACAGCTGCAGAAGACTGGGAGGAATCATGTAAAACACACACACACACACACACACACACACACACACACACACACACCATCCAATGCAGTCCTAAGTTAATACTTAAATATTCCACCAGTTTGCATAAATGACATTCGGCTGTCTGGTTTAATCATATCAGGGCTGATTGAAGGAGGTGAGGTTTGCAAGAACGTTTCAAACACAGAAATTCATAAAAATATAGAAACGCCATTGAGTCAGCAAACTGACATATTCAGTTTGTTCCCAAACAGCTGCGTTATTTGCTGAACTTCCAATGAAACAGAAGACTTGTCCCGGATATAGCTTCACGCATGCAGCTAGTGGTGGGCGGATGAGTTCAGATACCACGATGTATAAATACAAACGGTTATATTTGCACCACGGGGTACTTGTTATACCGTATACAACAAGTATACTCCTTTGTAAAAAACCAAATGAAAAAAACCCCCGCAACCGAACTACACAGCTGCTGAATGATTGGCGTGTTTGCCTGTTTAAAACTGGTGAACGTCCAGGGATATGATAGGCTGGTCCATCGCACGCGGGGTCCGCCCGTCTGTTAGCTGATGGCTGTTCGTGTGTTTTCTTGTCCTTTTCTGATTTTCTGCCGGCAAAAACGAACATCCATGAAGAAGCTCCGCTTTGATAAAACCGCTTCAAAATCAAACACAAGCTAAAGTTCTGCTCGCCCAGAACACGAGACAACACACTCACCAGGCAGAAGCACCGGGCCCGAGCAGCGAGTCTGCCGTGGCATCGTCGTCCAGTGGCAACAACTAATTTTGCTTAAAAACAAACGTTGTTTTGTTTCAAACGAACTTGTAC
>NC_040030.1:15570678-15584541 GCF_000972845.2 Larimichthys crocea
ATTGGTCAGCAAACTGACATATTCAGTTTGTTCCCAACAGCTGCTGTTATTGTGCTGAACTTCCAATGAAACAGAAGACTTGTCCCGGATATAGCTTCACGCATTGCAGCTAGTGGTGGGCGGATCGATCCAAATATCGATAGTATCTATACCAAATCGGTATCGGATCGATACTAGCCGGGTGAGATCGTTCTTTACTTTAAGTTCCGCTCTTGTTTGCATGCTGCGGTTTCGGCAAAGAGGAAACAACCAGTCGCCGCACTCGCCGCTCCTGTGTCAGCGCCGAGCAGGCACACTTTGCTCACCCTCCACCCTCTCTGTGTTTAGACGTTGCGTGACTTAACCACAAAGCAAACAAACAAGCAAGTTGCCGGCTCAGGTTCATCAGCACACGCAGTGCACGCCTATAGAAATAAATGCAAATACAACAGAAGAATGGCAGAGAGGAAGAGGAGCGCCGCGTGGCGAGACAACAGCAAAATGTGGGATTTGTAAAAAGCTAGTCGGAAACAACCATTTATATTAACATATAAAAAAACCATCCAAGAGAAGAAGGAGAGAGTAGTTATCAACAGTACTTGTTTGTTTTAATTTGTTTACTGGTTTGCGAGTACTTTTACTCAAGATTTTTCTATAAAGCATTTTCTATTTAATTCTAAACTTTGTCCTAATTCTGTCCTGGGTTTTAACTGTTTATAATAAAAAAAGGAAACATCACAAAAAACACTCAAGGTCATGAAATTAATTGAGATTTAGCAATTCCATGACGCGTCCACCTTATTTATTGAAGTATTGGTATCGGCGATACTGGCCTGTATTAACTTGGTATTGGATCGATACCAAAGAATGCAGTATCCCACACCACTAGTGTCAGCGTCTAATTTTCTGTGAACACGGCCAGACCAGAACCAAACACACCTCCAGTCTAACAGTGAACACAGCCGCCTACCGAGGTGGTTTTCCATCATAAAGTCTGTAAATCACCTCGTTAACCTCTGCTGGTCTCAGAGCCTCGAACCCGTCGTCCAGATGCTGAGCCCGGTTCTGTTGCCTGCTAACGGCAGTTCGTAAAAAAATTGATTGCTGTCTGTAACTCGGAGCTGAGACGCGGCAATAAAGGAACAGAAAGTGAATAAAGTGATTAGGTTACAGGTATTATTTGACAGCTGTTGTCTGCAGAGTCTACAGGTAATAACAGCACGAGCTGTAAACAACAAACATCAAATACATTGCAGTTTATAAAAATAATAATAATAAAAAAAGCTGCAGTATCGCGATAATACCCGGAACCGCGATACTTTGTCTGGTATAGTATCGTGGTTACTCATTTTAGTATCGTGACAACTCTAGTGGGCGGATCAATACAAATATCGATAGTATCTATACCAAATCGGTATCAGATCGATACTAGCCTGGTGAGATCAATCCTTTACTTTAAGTTCTGCTCTTGTTTGCAATGCTGCGGTTTCAAAGAGTAAACAGCCAGGTCGCCGGACTCGCCGCTCCTGTGTCAGCGCAGAGCAGGCACACTTTGCTCACCCTCCACCCTCTCTGTGTTCAGATGTTGCGTGACTTAGACCCACAAGGCAAACAAACAAGCAAGTTGCCGGCTCAGGTTCATCAGCACACGCAGTGCACGCCTATAAAAAATAAATGCAAATGCAACAGAATGGCAGAGAGGAAGAGGAGCGCCGCGTGGCGAGACAACAGCAAAATGTGGGATTTGTAAAAAGCTAGTCAGGTAACAACCAATTTATATTAACATATAAAAACCATCCAAAAGAAGAAGGAGAGAGTAGTTATCAACAGTACTTGTTTGTTTTAATTTGTTTTACTTTGTTTTACTTTTTACTTAAGATTTTTCTAATAAAGCATTTTCTATTTAATTCTAAACTTTGTCCTAATTCTGTCCTGGGTTTTAACTGTTTAATAATAAAAAAGGAAACATCACAAAAACACTTAAGGTCATGAAAATTAATTGAGATTTAGCAATTCAATGACGCGTCAACCTTATTTATTGACAAGTATCGGTATCGGCGATACTGGCCCGTATTAACTTGGTATCGGATCGATACCAAAATATGCAGTATCGCACACCACTAGTGTCACCGTCTAATTTTCTGTGAACACGGCCAGACCAGAACCGAACACACCCTCCAGTCTAACAGTGAACACAGCCGCCTACCGAGGTGGTTTTCCATCATAAAGTCTGTAAATCACCTCGTTAACCTCTGCTGGTCTCAGAGCCTTGAACCCGGTCAGGTCCAGCTGCTGAACCCGGTTCTGTTGCCTGCTAACGGCAGATTCCGTAAAGAAATTGATTGCTGTCTGTAACTCGGAGCTGAGACGAGGCAATAAAGGAACAGAACAGTGAATAAAGTGAATTAGGTTACAGGTATTATCTGACAGCTGTTGTCTGCAGAGTCTACAGGTAATAACAGCACGAGCTGTAAACAACAACACGTTGGAAAAGAAATAGAGAAGAGGTGGGAGTTATATTTTATTATTTTACACTCAAAGTTGGAGCCTTCTCGAGGCAATATTTTATATTTCTGTTATTGTCAACAAATCCTCCATATCTCCTTCTTTTCTTTCTGCCTTGAAATCAATATTACTCACAAAAGGACTGAGAGGACGTGCAAAGAAATGATTTATATCGGACTTTGGAAACACAGACTTGGATAGCAGGAGACATTCTTTATGAGATTTGTTTACAATGAGAAAAATATGAAATATAAAACATGGGGTGGAGGAAACGCCGGCTGCAATGCGGCCTATGTTATCGTTTAGGGCCAGATTCATATCTGAACTCATCAGTTATCAGTTTTTGACCGACCTGTGATGTATTGTCGGTTATTTCACTCCCATGCTGCTGCTCTCACGTCGAGTTTGTGTCACACGATTAGTTTTGTGGTTTGTTCCAACATGTGAGAACACGTCCGACACGGAGAGTCTCCTGCTGTGTGAAATAATAACGACTCCAGTCTGGAGTCTATCTGTGAAAACTGGCTTCGTTCGGCGGCTCCTCTTAGTTACTATGGTTACAGGGACGCTCTGCCACCTCAGTGCAGAAATCTGGTAGTCTAATATTACGTAATAATCTATAATTTGAGCCTCCCTCATGAAAATCTAGAATCATGTATGTTAAATTTACCTGTGTACAAATCATCATCATGTTTGGTGTTCATCCTCGCTCTGATTGGTTAATATCTTCATTAAGAAGATGAACTGGCTTTGTTGTCCTCGGGAAATATTCAGTTCATATGTGTGACCGCACTAGGGTTGCAAAATTCCAACTTTCTATGGGAATTAATGGGAATGAACCAGGAATTTCCCAAATTAAAGGTCCGCCTTTTAACAGTGAACTTAAATATAACTGTGGGAAAATATATTTTAGCATACCACACTTTAGAGCCCAGAGCACACAGAGACTGTTGAAGACACACATCTGAATAAAATAATTCAAACTTGATAAGGACTCTTTAACTCTCTCTTCTGTTTCTAGTTTAATCACCTTAATTAACCTTAATTAGTATCAACACCTGTGTTTACCTGACTATTTCATGTCAAAATGTCTGCTTGTGTACATGTGTGTTCATTCAGTTATTGACGTCCCATTGGGGCCCACAAACAAAGTCTCGTTTAGGGCCATGAAGATTTGAGGTCCGGCCCTGCTGTCACCAGCGAACCTTTACAGATTTCTGCTTCTCTAACTGTGTGTGTTTGCCGTGTACGGTACGAGCTGTACTCACCACCCGGCGTTGAACTCCACGTGCGCGTCGAACAGAGCGACGACGGGCGCGGTGGCGGCCCTCCACCCGCTGACTCTGGACCTGATCAGTCCTTCCTGCTTGTCATGGCGGACCACCTTGATGAAGCCCGGGCCGTGCTGAGCGTTGGTCTCGTCCACGAAGCTCTGCAGGTGTTCTTTCAGCTCCACTGGATAGAAAGCGACACAAACAAACACAGCAACAAAGTGAGCCTGAAGCCTGTTGATCTTCTCGACAAAGCTCTGCTGAAACTCCCTCAGCTGCACCGAGTTTAACACTTTGAGCCCAATTTATACCAAAAACATGAACTCAGAGTTTGCTGATGTCGAGGGAGATCTCCTCGTTAAGGTATCTTCCACGTGCTGCAACAATAATACACGTTCACATTTCATGAGGTCCTTAGCAGAGTCTGGAGTATGCGGCAATTAAATGAAATGAAAAAGCAAACATGCTGAGTTTACAGAGGTCCAACTGATAGAAATGCTACTAGAGGAGGAGGCAGCAGAGAAAAGCAAAGACACACTGTGTTTACAATGAATAGTCTGTGTAATGAACTTAACTTCAACCTTAACTTCAAGGCGAAGCTCTCGATTTTTCCAGTCCAGATTCAACCCTCACCTGTAATCATGAGCTTGTGAACGAAAGCATGAGATCGTGGATACAAGCGGCCTCCACCGGGCTCAGCCTTACCCATAAAATACACTGCATGCGGAACGACTTCCGCCACAGCGGTGGAGCCGATCCGTTTCAGTTTTAGTCAATGCAACCAAGATCTCGTGCGTTCTCGTGACGCTCGGTGGCCGGCGGAGCTGCACCTGAGCGCATCACAAACGGATCATGTGTGAGTTGGCGGACGGCGGAGCACGCTGTCGTTCCGGAGCAGAGCCGCATGCAGTTTATTTTCGTATCTAAATCATGTCACGTAATCATCATCAGTAAACATACGGACCTACTCGGTTCTTGATGCCAGAGATGGAGGATGTTTTCCTGGAAACTGAACCGTAGAGTCCGTAAGAAGTGCCGACTAGGTCACGGCAACTTTTAGCTCCAAATTTGCCGATTTCTTCCCTCAATAGTGTCTCAAATTTTGAGCTGCAGTAACATTTCTAACCACTAGATGTCACTGTTTCAAGCAAAGTTTATAGGTGAATTCGCGAGATCTCGTGCGGATTATGTCTGAGTTGGCGGACGGTGGAGTACGCTGTCGTTCCGGAGCAGAGCCGTTCTGCATGCAGTATATTTCCGGGGTTAGAGAAAAGACCACTGCTGTCTGTGGTTGTTCTCTGTATTTATGTATTTATGAGGCTTGACAGGACGATAAAGTCAGATAATCAGCTCACACACACACACTCTTTGTTCAGATTTGGCATTTCCTCCTCTGTCCTTCATGAGTGATTTCATGCTCTGCACACATTCAGGCAGACAGACGGCAAACATCTTCATTTCCTCCGTGTTGTAATCCTGCCCGTGGGCTACGACTTGCTGCCTTCGCCTCTATTCATTATTACCATCAGCCTGGATTCTCTCGTCTCTCTGTTTCCCCCGTTAATGAGCCACAGTTTGCTGCTGACCTGGAAGAAAGATGGGCTCATTTAAAGAGGAGCACCTCCATGTGTAACGCGTACACGTGAGATTCACTTACATTAAATCAAGCGCTGCTCCGTTTACCCAATTAATTTTCAGACGTCTGGTCGACGCTGTGAAATCTGTTTTATTTTTATTATGTGAACAACAGGAGCGCCGTTTGCCTTCTGTCCGTTTAAAAACCTTCACACTGAGCTCCGTCTGGTCAGAGAGGATAAAACTGACGATATCCTGAATTTGTGTGTACAGTCGCATGTTGACATCTAATTAGATCCGTGTTTGGAGCCTCATTTTGAACCACCACGTGTTAATGAAAAAGGAAACTGTGATTTCAGCACTGCGTCCTGTTGTCGCTTCTTATTATGAAGTTCTCTGGGCGACGTTAAGCGGGGATGGTAACTTATTCTTCTCAGAGTATTAATTAAAGGGCTGATTATTTTTTGTTGTGTTTATTGGCCCCCCCAAGCAGCCGCGAGCTCGCTGAAAAACAGAGAAACCCACTGTGAGCGCGAGTGTTTGTGCTCAGCTCAAACTCTTCGTCTTCTTTTGTTTACTTCAGCCTCGTCTCTGCTTGTTAATGAAGAAGATTTGCGGGCACATTTTTCACTCATATGTGTTGAAATTTCTCGACCTAGATGTGCTGCGATGCAGACGTGGAAGATTTCGAGTGACAGAACATAAAATTCAGGTTTTCAAAGCGCATGTTTTGAAGCTCAAAACATGCAGTGCTGGCCGGCGAAAAAGTCGGCAAAGACCTGAGGCGTGCCGAATGACGCCTGGAAACTCAAACAAACCACCTGTCAATCAAAGCGTCCACGCTGTTAACCCTGCATAACTTTAAGCCTTAATATAATGTGAACAGGTGAGTTGTATATAAATTCACCCTCAGTACAGTTGTCATGAACGGGGAAATTAGCTACAGAGACCAAAACTGTTTTTTGTACCAGGCTGTAAACATGTTTATTTCTGCTGTGAAGTTGGACATTTGGACATGGGGACTTATGGAGACTGACTCACTTCTGGAGCCAGCCTCAAGTGGACTTAAAGGAGTTCATAGCGTCATCGGGCTACGTAAAACTGGCATTACTGAGTTATTATATCCATTTAAAATGCGGTTTAATGGCATTGCTCAATTCCACGTGTGGGAAAATCTGGCTTTTTGTCCCGCATCAAAACTTTACTCGGCATCTTTATTTCACACGACCCGACTGACTGCGACCCGAATATCATTAAAAATATTGTTTGGTGACTCGTGACTCAATTTGGATCAACCCGCGCATCACTAGTCTGTATCACTAATAAGCAATATTTCATTCGAGGGTACCATCATTATTGGCACTGTAATGCACACCCTCGAAAGGAATATCACGATTACACAACATAAAATAAAATATATAATCGAAATCTTTCATATTTTGGGGCAGTTTGGTCTGATCACTTACTCGTCGTCTAACCTGCCGTGTTGAATAAAAAGTACTGACTCCTGTAGGTGAGCTAAATATTAACCTGTCTGCTGCACCACCAGCCGTATGAAAACAGATTAAAAGTTATTACAGCCGTTGCGGTGTGGTTGCGACTTGTCTGTTTGAGGGCCGGTGTTAATAATTGCATCACGTACCGTGGAACATATTTCATTTCTGCCAAATCTATAATTACCATTATGAGAAATCTGTCTGCAGAGTTTATGGCTCTCTCACTGCTCTTCAATAAGACAGTATTTCAGGGTTTAGTTATGGTTTCAGCGCGGGGTTGAATGTTGATTACCGGAGCAATCAGAGGATAAATAGATTCAACATTTACCTCAAATGATTCCCTCCTAATGCAAAACAGCCCTTCAAGTTAACAATCTCTGGGAAATATGATTTAATGCGTCTTGCTTTGTGGCGGATAACACTCGCGGGGCGGTAATTCACAATGTCGGTAATTGATGGGAGATAACTCTGAACGTGAAAGTGCACCCTCATCGCTGCGGCTTATTGATTGTGCACGCTGTAATTATGACAAATGAGGGTCAGCTGAGGCCAGACGGAGGCAAAGGGGGAAACAGTGCAGTCGCACTCATTACGCGTTGGCAGCAGAGACACGATCAGAGTTCAGTTACTTTGAATCACTTTGACTCGCTGTTAACATCACGAGCAGCAATTTATTTAAATTCAGGGCGATTATTTCAACTCTCATTTCATCTAACAAACATCTTTTTAATGAAGCGATTCATTATTCAGGCTGTAAACATGTTTATTTCTACATTTGAACATGGGGACCGATGGAGACTGACTCACTTCTGGAGCCAGCCTCAAGTGGACGACAAGAGGAACTGCAGTTTTTTTTAAAACAGCTCTGTATGAATCAAACAAATAAAATACAACAGCTGATTTATTTATTTTTTTTACTTAAATTTGGGCCGAGACAGGCTAGTTGTTTCCCCTTAATTTAATTTCGTAATTTACTTTGAAAGAAAATGAATGAGTGTTTATTACAACTATTCTTAAGCGCCGTCAGTGTGACCCCGAAAAATCCACCTGGCACGTCTCCGTCACATCGCGGATGTGACGCTGTTTTGGTCACGCGACTTCGAACTCCACCAGGAGCGTTTCAGAAGCGTTCAACCCCGCCACACTTTGGTTACTTGCTCAGATTTTGTCATTTTCCTGGTTTATGTTCTTTGAAATATGCTTCTACATGTGTAAATATGATACGTACTTCATTTGTTTCTCTTTTGTCTATTTTTACGAATGGTAGGGTACCGCTGCGCACCGCAACCTTGCGCACCGCAACCCTGCGCACCACAACGCTGCGCACCCGCAACGCTGCGCGCAGGGTGGAATTTGGGTTTGAGTGTGAGCTACAATAAACAGGATATTTGTTTAAGACCTTTACGTGAACGCGCTGTCGAGTTATAAAACAATAACAGAGAATAACTTGTTGTTGTCCGCTTGGCGTCAGTGGACAGTCTACAAAATAAAAAACTTCTCGAACTCAAAGGGCAGATTATGCTTCATCTATAGCAGGGGTCTCCAAACTACGGCCCGCGGGCCACATCCGGCCCACCTAAACAATTGGAGTGGCCCACTTAATGATCCCAAACAATCCCTCTAAACATGGCCTATTTTTCAAAATTGCATTTTCCTATTATAAAATATCCACACTTAATGATTAAGCTTGGCATTCTAATTCAAATCTACCTTATTTACGAACTATTTACAGTACTATCTAATTTTCATCCCCTCACATAATGGTATATTCCGACGTGACTTTGCTCGTGATCAACTTCTGCGCAGTCTGACCGGGGAATTCGACTCGGCGGGTCAGGGACGGCCGCACGGTGCGGGAGGATCCCCTCGTGGGACCTCTCCCTGGCGCTGGCTGGCCTCCACCGGGCGTGTTTCTTCCGCGCCGGTGCACCGCGACTGGCTCTGGGCTGGCTTGGAAAGGCTTGGGGGCGAAGGTGGCTCACGGCTCCGGCCGCGAGCTTTACAGCGCCCTCTTGCCCGGACCTCGCCGCTTCCCGGGGCCGTGGACTTAGTGCTCGCTGCGCCCTCTCCGCGACTGTCGAATCGCAACTTTCACTTCCTCCCGCAAATTTTTTTTACAAAAGCAACTTTAACCACAATTTTTTGAAAACCTCATGCAACATCAGGCATTTTAGGCCGCAACTATTTCAAAAAAGACCCGTGAAATCCTGGTGGGACTGATATCATTTCCGGTTATAGACTGACCCCGGCCCCCCATCACAGAAAGGTAAGTTGATGTGGCCCGTACCGAAAAAAGTTTGGGGACCCCTGATCTATAGTTAAGTTTTATTCTCGAATGTCTTGTTAAAACTTATCTATTAAATTAGGTTTAATACCAGAATATTACTTATGGTCAGGGAGAGATTGCTTTCAAGGAGAAACGTTGCCACCTCGAACTGACTCACTGTGGACGGAGGTTTAGGCGAGGACCTGCTGTCCACGCGTGATTAACGCGACGTTACGGGATTCTTACCGCTGCTGCTGTGGTCGTCCACGAGGATGATCTCTTTGAGGAGGTGTGACGGAGTCCTCTGGATCGCCGTGTGGACGGAGCGCAGCAACACCGACAACGCCTCGTTGACGAAGATGAAGATGACGCTGAGCTGAGGAAGGTCCGACGAGTACGACATGTTTCTGCACCTGTGAAGGTAAAGAGGCGTTCAGACTGTTGGCAACCAATCAGCAACCAATCACTCTGCTCAGATCAATGAACCAATGAACATCGATCAACACACAGGAGGGAGTTAGCTTAGCATTAGAAGAGGCAGTTAGCTTAGCATAGAGGAGGCAGTTAGCTTAGCATAACAGAAGCAGTTAGCTTAGCACAGAGCAGCCAGTTAGCTTAACACAGGGGAGACAGTTAGCTTAGCATTAGAAGAGGCAGTTAGCTTAGCATAACAGAGACAGTTAGCTTAGCATAGAGGAGGCAGTTAGCTTAGCATAGAGGAGGCAGTTAGCTTAGCATAGAGCAGCCAGTTAGCTTAACACATGGGAGACAGTTAGCTTAGCATAGAGAAGGCAGTTAGCTTAGCATAGAGGAGGCAGTTAGCATAACAGAGGCAGTTAGCTTAGCATAAAGCAGCCAGTTAGCTTAACACAGGGGAGACAGTTAGCTTAGCATAGAGAAGGCAGTTAGCTTAGCATAGAGCAGCCAGTTAGCTTAACATAGAGCAGACAGTTAGCTTAACACAGGGGAGGCAGTTAGTTGAGCATGGATAAGGCAGTTAGCTCCGGGCGGAGGAGGCAATTAGCTTAGCACAGAGGAAGCAGTTAGCTTAGCATAGAGCAGACAGTTAGTATAGAAGAAGTAGTTAGCTCCGGGCAGAGGAGGCAGTTAGCTTAGCATAGAGCAGACAGTTGGCTGACTGACCCGTCAGGTCGTAAATCCGGGATCGGTCGCGTGAGGGAGATGCGGTCGCTAAGGTAGCCGTTGTAGCCGTAGTAACGGAACTTCTTGAGGGCGACCCTTCGACTCTCGGGGCCAAGGTCGTGACCCCAGCGATCGAACAGCGAGGCAGCGGCAGAGTTCGATGCCGAGTCTGACGAGGATGCGGCGGCGTCTTCGCCGTCCTTCTGCGGCGTCTCTGTGGACACAGAAAGAGAGATTCACAAATCAGTCACCACCGTGCAACCAGATGCTACGACAGCTACCTGATGTCAACACTGTGACAAATCACAGTTCACGGCATGTGGGGCGTACACGTGGCAGCGGAGTGCGGCAGCAGGCGCTAGAAAACACGCCTGACGCCTGCACATTTGCGAAGCAACAGAAAGCAGACTCTGCGGTTTAAAATATTTATATATCATGTGATCTACAGCACGCAAACGGAGCGTGAGGCTGCACTCGTTCTAGCTCGTCATGACTGGAAACAGTTATCACGGCGTGGCAGATTCAGAGCAGCAGAATCTGATGCAGCGCTCTGTCGCCGTTCGTCCCGAGTCAAAGTCAGAGAGTGAAATATTCAGACAGAGGAGCGCTAAAGTCTCTGACCAACGTGGTGAGAAGGTGTGCAAACAAAAAGCGCTAAGTGTAAATGTCATGTTAGAATATGAGCTGAATTATCGTCACTTTCCGTGTAAGGAAATATAAATTACAGCAATTATTTTTTATTACATTACATTTAGTCATTTAACAGAGGCAGTTAGCTTAGCATAGAGGAGTTGGTTAGCTTAGCATAGAAGAGGCAGTTAGCTTAACATATAGAGGACAGTTAGCTTAGCACAAAGAAGTCAGTTTAGCTTTGCATAGAGGAGGCAGTTAGCTTAGCATAGAGGAGGCAGTTAGTTTAGCCTAGAGGAGGCAGTTAGCTTAGCATAGAGGAGGCAGTTAGCTTAGCACAAAGAAGTCAGTTTAGCTTAGCATAGAGAGGCAGTTAGCTTAACATATAGAGGACAGTTAGCTTAGCACAAAGAACTCAGTTTAGCTTAGCATAGAGAGGCAGTTAGCTTAACATATAGAGGACTACAGAGAAGTCAGTTAGCTTAGCATAGAGGAGGCAGTTAGCTTAGCATAGAGAGGGCAGTTAGCTTAATACAGAGAAGCCAGTTAGCTTAAGCATAGAGGAGGGGCAGTTAGCTTAGCATAGAGGAGGCAGTTAGCTTAGCATAGAGAGGGCAGTTAGCTTAGCACAAAGGAGACAGTTAGCTTAGCATAGAGAGGCAGTTAGCTTAGCATAGAGGAGGCAGTTAGCTTAGCATAGAGGAGGGCTTAGCTTAGCATAGAGGAGGCAGGTTAGCTTAGCACAAAGGAAGTCAGTTTAGCTAGCATAGAGAGGCAGTTGCTTAGCTAAGGGAGGCAGTTAGCTTACATAGAGAGGCAGTTAGCTTAGCACAAGGAGCAGTTTAGCTTGCGCATAGAGGAGGCGGTTAGCTTAGCAAAAGAAGTCAGTTTTAGCTTAATAGAGGAGGCAGTTAGCTTAGCCTAAAGGGAGGCAGTTAGCTTACATAGAGAGGGCAGTTACTTAATAGAGAGCAGTTAGCTTAGCATAGGGAAGGCAGTTAGCTTAGCAATAGGAGGCTTACTACAAGAGAGGGCAGTGTAGCTTAGGCACAAAGAAGTCAGTTTAGCTTAGCATAGAGAGGGCAGTTAGGCTCCATCTTTCCATCACTTGTGAACAAGACACGAGACACTTGAAGATGAAGTTAGCAAACGTTAGTTTCAACGGACGCAGCTGCAGAGCGTTATAGTTTTTGGTCATTATTAGTTTGATTTCAGTTTAACTTTAAGATTCGGGCTCCAGTCTGTCAGACAGGTTCTTTCCTGCTGAAGGGCACTTCACCTTCCCTGGCTCCTCCTGAGCTGGATGGGTTTTTCATTAGTGTGGAGAGCACTCCTTCACCCTTTGGCAAAACTTCCCTTAATGCCTCATGGGTGAAGCGACACCTCGCTCATAGCCTCGTAATAGCACCGCAAAAAAAAAAAAAACACTGCAGATGATTTGGTGCCACGAATGCATCTCGAGTTTTTTGAGGAGTCAAGGCGCTGACAGGAAGATGATGGAGGGGAAAAAGCCATTTAATATTCAGCGCATGCTTTTAGTTAATGCGTCGAGATTAGACCTTGTCTTTGAAAGGTTGTCGATGAAGCAAACTCGAGAGAGAAAAGGACGGACATGTCACGGAGCGACTACACCTGTCGGTGTCCTACTCGCTCTCGGTACGACGTCTTCATTATATTAGTGAGACCCGCTGCCCTGCGCACAAGCGCCGACCACTGGAGGAAAGAGATCAGTCTGCAGATGAGGTCTTAATTTGAGTCTGTAGACTAATTACAGCTAACGAGCAATTAACAGATCCAACATCACTTGTATGTACTGTGAGAGGTCAGTTTGCACAGTTGAAGTGCTGATAAAGATTCACGTCCTTTCACTTTGGACACGGCTAACAGTTTCCCCCCGCTTCCAGTCTTTATGCGAGCAGGCTAAAACATCCGGACTCCAGCTCAGGTTTTAAACGTGCCGACACGAGGGGTGTCTATCTTTTTTATTCTAAATGTGAGGCTACAGGAAACGGAACCTTCATTATTTTTTTGTTTGCAAACATCAACAACACGACGGAGAGGTGGAGATGAGCGATTTACCTTTTTTGTTCGTATGTTTTATTATTGTGCATTCAACAAATGGTTGTACAGTGGAAGTTCTGATAGGATACATCTTTTCACGTTGGACACGGCTAACAGTTTCCCCTGCTTCCAGTCTTTATGCTAAGCTGGCTAAAAACATCCGAACTCTAAATGTGCAGAACAGAGAGAGGTGTCCATCTTTTTCTTTGACTCATTCTTCATGTCAGGGTAGCATCCAAATATCGATACCAAGTCAGTATCGGATCGGATATGCGGCGGGTCGTTCTTTACTTTAAGTTCCGCTCTGTTTGCAATGCTGCGCTTTCGGCAAAGAGGAAACTTCGCTCCCCCTCCACCCTCTTTTTGTATTTAGATGTTGACGACACAACAAACAAACAAAAAAAAGTTGCTGGCTCAGGTTCATCAGCACACGCAGTGCACGCCTATTTTAGTTATTAGTGCAATAAAGCGAAAAATGTTAATTGAGCGCTTTTGAACAAAAACGGTAACCAGAACACAGACTAACAAAGGCTTTAGGGGTTTAAGTTGTTACATATTATTTATATTTTCAGCAGTTGTTGTTTTGTTGTTGAGAATTTTTATTATTTTTGGGTTTAGGTTTCTCAACAGTACTTGTTTGTTTTAATTTTTACCGGTTTGCGAGTACTTTTTATTAAGATTTCTCTAAAAAGCATTTTCTATTTAATTCTAAACTTTTGTCCTAATGCTGTCCTGGGTTTTTAACTATTTAATAATAAAAAAGAAAACATCACAAAAAACACTTGAGATTGAGATTAGCAATTCAATAACGCCTCCACCTTATTTATTGAAAGTATCGTATCAGCGATACTGGCCGTATTTACTATTTATCGATCGAACCAAAATATTCGGCAGTAGCACACACTACTGAAAAATACATTTCCTGTGCATTAGTGAA